>NC_030683.2:129949759-130149759 GCF_000004195.4 Xenopus tropicalis | reverse complement strand
TACTGCTAAGTAAGAAAATTACGTCATTTAATGTAGGGATCAGTGTTGAATTCCAGTTTCTTGCTATCCGTAAACGGGATACCACAAGTACAGGTATTATGTGACGTTTTTTATTCCAGGGGATGTGGTCTAAGTCAAGATTTAGCAGGGCAAGTCTAGGAGATATTGAAATATTGATTTGAGATAAATCCGTTAAAGGAAAAAGAAAGGTAAAGTCACTTGGGGGTGCCAAAATGTTAGGCACCCCCAAGTGACTTTAACCGCTTACCTTTTACCCCGGGCTGGTGCCCCTGTTGGGAGAGAACAGCACCAGCCCGGGGTACCTGCCGGCGCTTCCTCCTTCCGGCTTCACTGCGCGCGCATGCACAGTAGAGTGAAAAGCCGAACTTAAACATTAAAGTCGGCTTTTTCGCTCTACTGTGCATGCCCGGCCACCGGCAGTTTAGGAAGTGGAAGGCGGAAGGAGGAAGTGCTGCGCTCCAGGTGCCCCGGGCTGGTGCTATTTTCTCCTAACAGGGGCACCAGCCCGGGGTACAAGGTAAGCGGTTAAAGTCACTTGGGGGTGCTTAACATTTTGGCACCCCCAAGTGACTTTGCCTTTCCTTCCCCTTTAAGATAGGAGATATTGAGAGCCAAAATTGGGATATCTTGGGACAATCCCACCATATGTGAATGAAGGCTCCGATTTGGTTGCAGTTTCTCCAGCATTTGTTGGATGAAGTGGCCGGAAAGATTCTATAGATTTTTGCAGGGGTCATGTACCATCTATACCAGTGTTTTTCAACCTTTTTTGGGCAAAGGCACACTTGTTTCATGAAAAAAATCACGAGGCACACCACCATTAGAAAATGTTAAAAAATTTAACTCTGTGCCCAGCAGCAGTGCCCCCCTAGTACATTGGTGCCAAGAGCAGTGCCCCCCTAGTACATTGGTGCCCAGCAGCAGTGCCCCCCTAGTACATTGGTGCCCAGCAGCAGTGCCCCCCTAGTACATTGGTGCCCAGCAGCAGTGCCCCCCTAGTACATTGGTGCCAAGAGCAGTGCCCCCCTAGTACATTGGTGCCAAGAGCAGTGCCCCCCTAGTACATTGGTGCCAAGAGCAGTGCCCCCCTAGTACATTGGTGCCAAGAGCAGTGCCCCCCTAGTACACTGGTGCCCAGCAGCAGTGCCCCCCTAGTACACTGGTGCCAAGAGCAGTGCCCCCCTAGTACATTGGTGCCAAGAGCAGTGCCCCCCTAGTACATTGGAGCCAAGAGCAGTGCCCCCCTAGTACATTGGTGCCAAGAGCAGTGCCCCCCTAGTACATTGGTGCCAAGAGCAGTGCCCCCCTAGTACATTGGTGCCAAGAGCAGTGCCCCCCTAGTACATTGGTGCCAAGAGCAGTGCCCCCCTAGTACATTGGTGCCAAGAGCAGTGCCCCCCTAGTACATTGGTGCCCAGCAGCAGTGCCCCCCTAGTACATTGGTGCCAAGAGCAGTGCCCCCCTAGTACATTGGTGCCCAGCAGCAGTGCCCCCATAAGTCAGTGTGCCCCGTGGCCCCCCCTAATACATTGGTGCCCAGCAGCATTTTACTCTTCGGCGGCTTCAGCAGCATCTTCCCCTCACGCGCGCCGCCTCTGCACTTCTGCCTACACGCGACCGCACACAGGCCCTTTTATAACGTTGCGCCCCGTGCGTACTGACGTCACCCGTACACACGGGGCGCAACCAATGACAGGGCCCGGATTTTTTTTTTTAAAGTAAAAATTGCGGCCCTGCCTACGGCACACCAGGCAACATCTCGCGGCACACTGAACAGCGGTTGAAAAACGCTGATCTATACATTAGTTTTACACTCAATTCAAGGAGACGGATTGAGCAGATTGATGGGGAAAAGCTTTGTTCCAGTCAACAGGGTCAGTCGTGGTGTTAATATCCGATTCCCATTTCTTCATATAAGAATTCGTTTCTTGTATGTTTATGTCCAACAACCGGGCATAATACTGCGAGATTTTTGAAGCTTGTTGTAGTGCTGGGCGGTATACCGGTTTTTAAAAAAAAAAAACGATATGAATTTTCAACATACCGCTATACCGGTATGCGCGCCTCCTGCTATTTTTCTCCAATTATATCCGGGTTGCGTACGTGACGTCAGCGCGCATGTGACGTCGCTAGGACGCATCGCTGGAGGGCTTAAGTGATGGTGTGTTTGTTATAGAAGGCTGGGTTGATAAATAGTTCATTTATGCACATTGCCTCCTGGTGGTGAATTTATGCAACTTTTCTCTATTGTATTTAACATACTGTATATACTCGAGTATAAGCCTAGTTTTTCAGCACCCAAAATGCGCTGAAAAAGTCACCCTCGGCTTATACTCGAGTTGGGTGCCATGGGTCCCTCTAGACTAGCACCCTCTCTCCTTTGTGTGCAAGTTAGGCCACCCGTAACCAGACCCTCCAGTGCCCTGGCCTAGGCTCCCACTAGCAATACTTATTTCCCCTTACATCTCCTCAGGGACTGGGTCTGCTGCCAGTTTGCCAATGTGCATTGAGCGTGGGGTAGTACACATATTGTTTTTGTTGACCCTTTTCTCCGCTTTCAGAGCTAGTTTACTGTTTTTCTTTGAAATATTAAAAAACATATACCCCACTGATGCCTCAATTAATGTAATTTTATTGGTATTTATTTTGATTATTGAAACTTAGCAGTAGCTGCTGCATTTCCCACCCTAGGCTTATACTCGAGTCAATACGTTTTTCCAGTTTTCTTAGGTAAAATTAGGTACCTCGGCTTATATTCGGATCGGCTTATACTCGAGTATATACGGTACTTTCTGCCTAAAGTTTTAATTACGAGCCATCTTTGGTTCTGTTATTTGTTGCACTGATCAGTACAGAACAGTGACATTGATAGCACTTTCATTTCACAAAAATGTAGTTAAATTAACAACCACAATGAATCCAGATTTGAACATGAAAACACTATGCATTTTAATCCAGGAATCTGCTCTGTATGTGTGCTGACTGGCTGATTTCTTGCCTGTCAGGACGCACATCCAGGGAGTGAATTATATATAAGTAACTCTAATATAGAAGATATAAATTATCTGGTTGGGGGGGGGGGGCCACCAATATTTATTTATTTTTTATTTATATACCGTCAAATACCGTGATACCGATATAATTTAGAAAAGTGCTGGGCGGTATGACCAAAAATTTATATCGCGGTATAGGTTAGGGCATGATTAGGTGACCACCCCAAACACCCGCCACCCCAAACACCCCCCCATCCGCACGCAACCCCCCCATCCGCCCGCACCCCACCCAAAAAACACCCCACCCCAAACACCCCCCCATCCGCACACCCCCCCATCCGCACACACCCCCCCACCCCAAACACCCCCCCATCCGCACACACACCCCACCCCACCACATAAATATAACCCCCCACCCCATCCCAACCCCCCCAAACACAACCCCATCCCCTTCACATAAGTATAACCCACCCACCCCAAACACCCCCCCCATCCCCTTCACATAAATAACACCCCCCCATCCCCTTCACATAAAATATAATTACTTGCCAGGCACCCCCCGACAGCTCACATTGGTATCCGACTCTGAATGCGTCCTAGCGATGGC
This sequence comes from Xenopus tropicalis, assembly GCF_000004195.4. Classification (NCBI taxonomy): domain Eukaryota; kingdom Metazoa; phylum Chordata; class Amphibia; order Anura; family Pipidae; genus Xenopus; species Xenopus tropicalis. The sequence continues at coordinate 130,146,138 of NC_030683.2, read as the reverse complement.
GCTTTTGTAGAGTGTGCGCGCTGACGTCACGCGCGCACCCGGAAGTATTCACGCACACCGGTATGGGGGTATGTAGAAAATTCATATCGGTTTCAAAAAAAAAACCGGTGATTGGTTTTTACCGGTATACCGCCCAGCACTAAATACCGTGATATAAATTTTTGGTCATACCGCCCAGCTCTAGGTTGTTGTAGTAAGGTGTAAAGCCGGTTTTGCTCTGTAGTGAGTTAGTTCTCAAATAGCTGGATAATTGTAGGTCGGCAAAAAAGGTTGAATTTGGCACTTTGAATTTATTCCTTAAATAGATAAAAGGCTGGAATATATGTTTTTGAAACAGGTCTGCGAAAGTAGCGATACTTGCTTGTGTCCATGCGGTTAAGTTCAGGTTAGCTATTATTTTTTGGAACCCAGTTATAGGAAAATGAGTGTAAAGACCGTTCTTCAGATTGTCATTATGTATTAGTGAGTCCCAGATTTTAATTGTGCCTGTTGTCGCAGGTAAATGGTTTTTTTGTCCGGTGCGTAATTGAGGAGGGATCCCTATTGTAGAGGTGATTGGAATCTCTGTGGTGGGTATAACTGAGAGTTCTTGAAATACCCATTGAGGAGGATTGTCCATATCAAAAAATCGTTGCAAAAGGTTGAGATGACAGGCCTGATAGTACTTTTTGAAGTTGGGGAGTGCTAAGCCTCCTTTGTTTTTGGAATTTGTCTTGGTGTTCTATGCTACTCTAGGTTTCCGTTTTTACCAAATAAATCTGGATACTAGACCTTGTAGTGAGACAAAAAATGTAGCAGGAATATTCATTGGTATGGTTCTAAATAAGTATAAAATGTTTGGTAACGGGTTACATTTAATTGCTGCTAAACGGCCTAGCCACGAAATATCTTTATACATCCAGTCCTGGGTGAGTTTTTGAAATTTTGAAAGCATAGGAGTAAAGTTTTCTTTAAACAGATTTTTTTACAGAAAAACTTACATGGATGCCCAAATATTTTATGGAAGACTGCTGCCATTCAAACTTATAGGTCCGGACTTCAGGTCCGAAAGAATGTGGTTTGGAATCCATATCGGGAGTGCTTCTGTTTTAGTAGTATTGATTTTGTAATAGGAGACTAGGGAGAATTGTTTCATTATTTGGAATAGGGCTGGTAGGCATTTACTGGGGTCTGTGATTGTAATGATTACGTCATCAGCAAAAAGTGGGGTTTTACAGACTTGAGAACCAATTGTATATCTTTGAATCGTTGGAGATTTACGTATGGTTTCTGCTAGGGGTTCCGTAATAAGAGCAAATATCAGAGGAGAGAGTGGGCAACCTTGCCTAGTGCCATTGGTTAGGAGAGATGGGGTACTGCCCTGAATTTACAGCAACCAATCAGATGTTTGTTTTCATTGCTGTGGTAATAAATTCTGCCCCCTGATTGGTTGCAGTGAGGGCAAACTGGCAGTGTTATTCATTATTACAGTTGCTGCATGGAGTTGCTGTGGGTTGGGGGAATACCCTGTGTGTGAGTTTAGTACTTAATTTCCCTGTTGCCCTTTAGCTGAGCAAGTGCCTGAAAGGCGAAGTCGGACTCCTGTTTACCAACCGGACAGAGAAAGAAGTGAAAGAGTGAGTATCTTGTTTTTACTTGCCCTTTACTAAAGCTGTCTACTCTATCTGCCATTACATCCAGGGGAGAATCCCACAACAAACCCATTTACTGTCCAGTTGTGCTTCACTGCATACAGAGGTGCTCAGGCCTGACTGGGCCGGCGGGACACCGGGGGAAAAACCCAGTGGGCCCCGCAGCCCCCACCGACCCAGTCCTCTCCCCTGGGAGGAGTTACATGTACCAGCGCTTCCACCGCCTGGAACAATGTGCACAGACAATACCCCCCAGTACAAGGGGTGGGGGTGCAGGAGCTTGCAACTTTGTTGGGGGGGGGGGGTGCTAAGCTGCAGCCCCAGTGGGGCCCCTGACACCCCAGTCTGAAATTGGGGTGCTAATAAATTTGCTTGGGTGTTTTTGCAGGTGGTTTGATCAGTTCAAGGACATGGATTTTGCCAGAGCTGGGAACAAAGCGACGTACGCAGTGGTACTGGATGCTGGGCCCCTGGAACAGTTCACTCACTCAATGGAACCGCAGTTAAGACAATTGGGGCTCCCCACTGCTCTGAAAAAAGGTGAGTGTAAGATTGGCGCCTGGCTGATGTGTTCAGTATTATTGTACCCCCACCCCAGATACCCAGGGAACCCACTGTACCTACTGCACTGGGAGTGACCGTGTAACCCCGCCCCTCTCCCCCCTGCACAGAAAGTACCTCCCCCAGATACCCAGGGAACCCACTGTACCTACTGCACTGGGAGGAAGTGACTGTGTAACCCCGCCCCTCTCCCCCTGCACAGAAAGTACCTCCCCCAGATACCCAGGGAACCCGCTGTACCTACTGCACTGGGAGGGAGTAACCGTGTAACCCCGCCCCTCTCCCCCCTGCACAGAAAGTACCTCCCCCAGATACCCAGGGAACCCACTGTACCTACTGCACTGGGAGGGAGTAACCGTGTAACCCCGCCCCTCTCCCCCCTGCACAGAAAGTACCTCCCCCAGATACCCAGGGAACCCACTGTACCTACTGCACTGGGAGGGAGTAACCGTGTAACCCCGCCCCTCTCCCCCCTGCACAGAAAGTACCTCCCCCAGATACCCAGGGAACCCACTGTACCTACTGCCCCGGGAGGGAGTGACCGTGTAACCCCACCCCTCTCTCACCTGCACAGGAAGTACCTCCCCCAGATACCCAGGGAACCCACTGTACTTGCTGCACTGGGAGTGACCGTGTAACCCCACCCCTCTCACCTGCACAGGAAGTACCTCCCCCAGATACCCAGGGAACCCACTGTACCTACTGCCCCGGGAGGAAGTGACCGTGTAACCCCCCCTCCCACCTGCACAGGAAATACCTCCCCCAGATACCCAGGGAACCCACTGTACCTACTGCCCCGGGAGGAAGTGACCGTGTAACCCTGCCCCTCTCTCACCTGCACAGGAAGTACCTCCCCCAGATACCCAGGGAACCCACTGTACCTACTGCACTGGGAGTGACCTGTAACCCCGCCCCTCTCACCTGCACAGGAAGTACCTCCCCCAGATACCCAGGGAACCCACTGTATCTACTGCCCTGGGGGTATCCTTGTGTTTCCCTGCACCATATAATTCAAACTATAAAAAATTACCCAATTTAAAAGTTTCTAACAATTGGCGAACTTCCCCTTGAATCACACTTTTATTGGCATTACTGGCCCATCATGGGAAGATCGTATCACTAGCCCCGTGGCCACGGCAGCTTTCTCAGCCTGATGCCTTTCTCTCCTGCAGGAGTCATCACGTTACTGTCAGACTACGAAGTATGTAAAGAGGGGGATGTATTAACCCCCGAACAAGCCAGGATTCTGGTAAGTGAAAAGAGAGTAAAGGGGAACTAAAAGCCAATAAAACTTGGAGAATTTCTATGGGACAGATGGGAGCTGTAGTTCTCAGTCTGCCACTAGATGGAGCTACAGTCCTGTCACAGCACATATGTTACACTGCTGTCCAGGTCAGATTTTTGGGGTTCCGAGTTCTCATTTGATCTGAGCCGCCTTTATCTCAACAAATGCTGGGCTCTCAATCCACAGATCAGCTCCTAAACAGCCAGCAACCCTAGGGTTAAAGGAACAGTAACACCAAAAAATTCAAGCGTGTATAGTAATAGACTTACTATTAGACTAATTTGTTTGGGTTACTGTTCCTTTAATTGAGTACAGGATGGTAATAGGGTTTAATCTCTTTGATGGTCTGCATCTCAGTGACCCCCCCCCCCCCAAGTCCCTTAGAATAAAGTGATAATCAGTAATATTTGGGTTTATTCTAAGACTCCCAGAATCCCTCTGTTCCCAGGGTCGCTGACCCCTCCCGTTTCATGGGTTCTCTCTCCTTGGTCTCCTATAGAAGTTGTTCAGCTTCCAGATGGCTGAGTTTAAAGTCTCCATCAAATCCATTTGGACCGCGGAGACGGGCGAGTTCCAGAAGTTTGGGGATGAGACGGAGGAGAAGAGCGAAGAGGAAGATATGGATGAGGAAGAAGAGAATAACGATGCCTAGGAACACAATCTCCGACCCCCCCAGCCCAGGGGTCCGGTTCTGGTTCAGATTCAGGACACTTATGCCGCTCCGGGACTGCTGATACCGACAGCCAATCCAATAACAGAATGTTCCTGTGTTTTAACAGATGACATTTTGCCCTAAAATGCCTTCCAGTGGGCGTCGCCCTGCAGTGACTGGCGGTTTGTGTGGGTTACGGTCGCGGTGCCCTCGGCCCGTTTGACACCGGGTTTAGCGCTCACTCTGTTCCAAACACAATCAGCTGCATTTTAGGAATAAAATCATGTGATTTGGTAACAGAACAAGTTTCAGTTCTTGTGAATTCCCCTCTTTGCTTCTTGTTATTTAAAGGGGATATAAACCCTGTCGCTTATTACACACAATATCAATAAAAAATGGAAACCATTTGTAAATTGTTTCTAAATATCAGCGTTAACTTCATTCTAAATGTTTATTAAATGGGTTATTCACCTTAGAATTAAGCCGCCGCTTCCTCCCACCGTCCCTCTCCAATCCCTACTGCTTCTGCTGGCAGTTCCCTGCAAAGACTACCCCAGTAGTGGGGGGCAGAGAACTTGCAGCAGGGATTGGGTGGAAGGAATAATGGCAGAAAGTGCAGGTGTAATGCATGGAGAGTTGGTACGGGGAACGGACACCCTGCAGAAGCGCAAGTCAGGGCCATGTTTGGGTCGGGGCCACTGAGATGGGCAACAAATTGCTGGTAAGTAACTGAGCAGGTTTGTGGGCCCTCAGGGTTAGACCTGTCTGCTAAGTTCGGGGGAGGACGTGAGGCGGGGGGGGGGGTTAGGGAGGTTCATCAGGGACCCCTGTGGGGGGGGGGGGTTAACGGAGGTTCGTCAGGGGCCCCTGTGGGGGGGGGGGGGTTAGGGAGGTTCATCAGGGGCCCCTGTGGGGGGGGTTAAGGGAGGTTCATCAGGGCCCCCTGTGGGGGGGGGGTTAAGGGAGGTTCATCAGGGGCCCCTGTGGGGGGGGGGTTAAGGGAGGTTCATCAGGGGCCCCTGTGGGGGGGGGGGGGTTAAGGGAGGTTCATCAGGGGCCCCTGTGGGGGGGGGGGTTAGGGAGGCTCAGTGAGGGTCCCTGGTGGGGGAATTAGGGTCACTCAGTGAGTGCGGGGGACATGGCTTGAAGGTCCCTGGGGCAGTAGCCTCAGTGGGCCCTGCACCCCCCAGGCCGACCCTGCATGTATCCCATAATGCCAAGCAGTGATCCTGTAGTAGGAACCAGCTGTGCAGCAGCCTGACAGGGGGAGCCTTGCCTTCCAAAGGGACAACATCTTAAAGGGGTGGGGTTCCCCTTCAGATTACATTATAGTATGTTATAGAATGGCCTGATCTTAGCAACTTTTCAGATAGTCTTCATTATTTATTATAGTTTTTTAATTATTTCCCTTTTTCTTCTGCCTCTTCCCAGCTTTCAAATGGGGGTCACTGACCCCGGCAGCCAAACCCTATTGCTCTGTGAGGCTCCAGTTTTATTGTTATTGGTACTATTTATTCCTTATCTTTCTATTCAGCCCCCCCCCCTATTCATATACCTGTCTCTGTTTCAAACCTCAGCCTGGTTGCTAGGTTAAATTGGACCCTAGCAACCACATACCTGCTGAAATTCCAAATTGGAGAGCTGCTGAAGAAAACGCTAGATAATTCAGAAACCATAAATAATAAAAAATGAAGACCAATTGCAAATAGTCTCAGAATAGCATTATCTCAATCATACTAATTAAGTTTTACCTGCCAGCGATGGATTTGTTGCCCTCAGCGCTTGGGGGCAGTTCAGAGAAGAGACTGCAGCAAGAGAGTCCAATCAAGAGGAGGCAGATTTACTAGACAGACTGCCAAGCCTGTGACCAGAGAGCAGTTTATATTTCCAGTTAAAATGACCCCCCCAGTTTGCAGGTTGGGGGTGTGCCACATACACAGACCAGTTAGAATTAGAAACTATTTATTGAGATTTCCAGCAACTATTGGGTCTGGGGTTCGGTTCTGAGGCTGCACCTCCCACCCAGGTCCAACTCCCAGTGCACCCAGTTCCCACTTCCGGTGCAAAAATAAAGCATTTAGTGCAAATCCCTAGGAATCAACTGAAATCAGCAGCTGGCCAATCAGATCAGGCCGCCGTTACCCTAGTGATAAGGCTGTGATTAGCGGAAATAATTAGGACATTCGTGGGCGACCAGGTTCCAGGCTTCGTTGAAAGCTGCCACAACTGGTGGGAGTAGGGGCCCCCCTTCCAGCCCCGCCATGTTCTGCTTGTACTGCTCCGTACTGGACATTCCCAGGATCACTGCATCGCCGAGGCTGCCCTGGAACGGAAGGAAAGGGACTTGTCAGCTAAGTACAGGAAAGGACAATACCTGCTACTCATGTCTGAAAATGCAGCAGTCCTGCCCTGCTTTATGGCTGAGACTCTAGCTATCTGTATAACAGGATCTGTGCCACTGTGACAGAATGCTCTGTTATACAGATAGCTAGAGTCTCAGCCATAAAGCAGGGCAGGACTGCTGCTTACAATGGGGGGATCAGATAGGATCTGTGCCACTGTGACAGAATGCTCTGTTATACAGATAGCTAGAATCTCAGCCATAAAGCAGGGCAGGACTGCTGCTTACAATGGGGGGGATCAGATAGGATCTGTGCCACTGTGACAGAATGCTCTGTTATACAGATAGCTAGAATCTCAGCCATAAAGCAGGGCAGGACTGCTGCTTACAATGGGGGGGATAGGATCTGTGCCACTGTGACAGAATGCTCTGTTATACAGATAGCTAGAATCTCAGCCATAAAGCAGGGCAGGACTGCTGCTTACAATGGGGGGATCAGATAGGATCTGTGCCACTGTGACAGAATGCTCTGTTATACAGATAGCTAGAATCTCAGCCATAAAGCAGGGCAGGACTGCTGCTTACAATGGGGGGGATAGGATCTGTGCCACTGTGACAGAATGCTCTGTTATACGGATAGCTAGAATCTCAGCCATAAAGCAGGGCAGGACTGCTGCTTACAATGGGGGGGGGGGGGGTCAGATAGGATCTGTGCCACTGTGACAGAATGCTCTGTTATACAGATAGCTAGAATCTCAGCCATAAAGCAGGGCAGGACTGCTGCTTACAATGGGGGATCAGATAGGATCTGTGCCACTGTGACAGAATGCTCTGTTATACAGATAGCTAGAGTCTCAGCCATAAAGCAGGGCAGGACTGCTGCTTACAATGGGGGGATCAGATAGGATCTGTGCCACTGTGACAGAATGCTCTGTTATACAGATAGCTAGAGTCTCAGCCATAAAGCAGGGCAGGACTGCTGCTTACAATGGGGGGGATAGGATCTGTGCCACTGTGACAGAATGCTCTATCTGATCCCCCCCCCCATTGTAAGCAGCAGTCCTGCCCTGCTTTATGGCTGAGATTCTAGCTATCTGTATAACAGAGCATTCTGTCACAGTGGCACAGATCCTATCTGATCCCCCCATTGTAAGCAGCAGTCCTGCCCTGCTTTATGGCTGAGATTCTAGCTATCTGTATAACAGAGCATTCTGTCACAGTGGCACAGATCCTATCTGATCCCCCCCCCCATTGTAAGCAGCAGTCCTGCCCTGCTTTATGGCTGAGATTCTAGCTATCTGTATAACAGAGCATTCTGTCACAGTGGCACAGATCCTATCTGATCCCCCCCCCCATTGTAAGCAGCAGTCCTGCCCTGCTTTATGGCTGAGATTCTAGCTATCTGTATAACAGAGCATTCTGTCACAGTGGCACAGATCCTATCTGATCCCCCCCATTGTAAGCAGCAGTCCTGCCCTGCTTTATGGCTGAGATTCTAGCTATCTGTATAACAGAGCATTCTGTCACAGTGGCACAGATCCTATCTGATCCCCCCCATTGTAAGCAGCAGTCCTGCCCTGCTTTATGGCTGAGATTCTAGCTATCTGTATAACAGAGCATTCTGTCACAGTGGCACAGATCCTATCTGATCCCCCCATTGTAAGCAGCAGTCCTGCCCTGCTTTATGGCTGAGATTCTAGCTATCTGTATAACAGAGCATTCTGTCACAGTGGCACAGATCCTATCTGATCCCCCCATTGTAAGCAGCAGTCCTGCCCTGCTTTATGGCTGAGATTCTAGCTATCTGTATAACAGAGCATTCTGTCACAGTGGCACAGATCCTATCTGATCCCCCCATTGTAAGCAGCAGTCCTGCCCTGCTTTATGGCTGAGATTCTAGCTATCTGTATAACAGAGCATTCTGTCACAGTGGCACAGATCCTATCTGATCCCTCCATTGTAAGCAGCAGTCCTGCCCTGCTTTATGGCTGAGATTCTAGCTATCTGTATAACAGAGCATTCTGTCACAGTGGCACAGATCCTACATTGGGGGAATATGTACCTGCAGTTTGGAGTGGTGGTACATCCATCGGAGAGCGGCAGACGTCAGGCTAGGCCTCTCTGACCCGTATGCCTCCTGCAGGGAGTTCTGCACCAGATCAATGGCATCAAAGTGATGTTTCTTCCAGTATCTGAGTAGGAATCACAAGTCCAATTAAAAGACCCTCTTGTGCCCAAACCTTAGTATCCAGCCCCCCTCCAACAGAATTGGTCTTCATTCAAAGGGGTAACTGTCAGTATGCTATAGAATGCCCTATTCTAAGCAACTTTTCAATTGGTCTTCATTATTTTTTTTTTATAGTTAATTATTTCCCTTCTTCTTCTGACTCTTTGCAGCTTTAAAATGGGGGTCGCTGACCCCGGCAGCCAAACCCTATTGCTCTGTGAGGCTCCAGTTTTACTGTTATTGTTACTTTTTATTCCTTATCTTTCTATTCAGCCCCTCCCCTATTCATATACCAGTCCCTCATCCAAACCACTCCCCCGTTGCTAACGTAATTTGGACCCTAGCAACACTTTCCAGCTTTCAAATGGGGGTCACTGACCCCGGCAGCCAAACCCTATTGCTCTGTGAGGCTCCAGTTTTATTGTTATTGTTACTTTTTATGACTTTCTCCTATTGATATATTAGTCTCTAATTGCAACTTTACCATTGCAAATCCCTGGTTGCTATAGTAATTTGTACCCTAGCAACCTGATAACAGCTACAATTGCAAACTGGAGAGCTGCTGAACATATAGTAAAATAACTGAAAAACCACAAATAATAAATAATGAAGACCAATTGCAAATTGTTTCAGAATATCACTCTCTACATCATACTAAAAGTTAACTCAAAACAGAACAACCCCTGTTGCCCCCCTGTATAGGCCACTGATGGGGACCTACCTGTTCCTGTAGACTTCTGCCCAGCTGTTTCCAAAAAATCTGCACGAGGCCTGTTCCTTCTCTTTATCCTCGTACTTGTACCTCCCGGTCAGCAGCCCCCCTGTACGGAGAGAACACACGGGGTATTTTATATACGCCCCACAGGGGGTAGAACTGATGGACCTCATGCATTTTGCTTATTAAATCATTTACAAAGCATGGTACCACATTAGCCTCTTACACAATTGCCCCAACACAAACTTATACCCCCCAACAGTAACATTTTGTAATTACACCGGGGCATTAGTGATCTTGAAACCAGCTCCATTTTGGAAAATGCAAGGTTCTCAAAAAACTCTTATCTTCTGCCACAAAACTAAAGAAAAACCCTTCCCCCAACATAACTCTCTGTATTCCACTCAGTACTCCCCTGTGCAGCTTAGGGTGAGGCAGTCACATGACTTCCCCTGCATGGGCCCCCCCCCAGTTAGTACACAAACAGAGAGATACTACATTGATAAGACATTAAAATGACCCAATGACTGGGAATTAAAGCCCAAAACCCAACAAATAAGATGAAACTGTGTAAAAAGTATATATGCAAATTAGGGGATTATGAATTGTAGATGTGTATCTGTAATGCCTCCGGGGCACTCTAGTAATAAGCATTCAGTTTGTAGTTTGAGGGATTTCTGAGACCATGTATCCTTCGCAAGACATTCTATGGCTTCCCTACCCTTTAAATAAATAATCTGCATAAAATAATCCTTAACTCTTATAACAAATCACAATGCCAGAAAGACACTGACTCTGTTCTTACACACAGTTTGGGGCTCCTACACAGTAAGAACCTGCTGGACAAATAGTAAAAGAGCTGTAACACTTACCTACACTCTCCCTACTAACTGTATCCCACTCAGTACCCCCTGTGCCCCTTAGGGAGAGGCAGTATGTAAATCAGTATGTAAATGTGTCTCTCCCATGCACTTATTACAAAAACAAGTCTTGCACCAATGAGGTCCAATCAGACAGGATTGTGCCCGCCCTTCCTCCTTACAGTCATTTGATGATTAGTATTCGTGAAAGTGATTAAACTACAAAGCAGCGTTCTTATTGGTTGTGGGGTTTCTCCAGGGATCCCCAACCAGTGACTCAGGGCAACATGTTGCTCCCAGTAGCCTCAAAGCAGGCGCTTATTTTTGAATTTCTATGTTGGAGGCAAATTTCGGAGGCATAAAGACCAAACCAGAGTCCCCTGTAGTGTGCCAGTCCGCATTCTGCTAACAAATAACCAATCACAGCCCTTATTGGTCGCCTCCTGGAAGTGTTTACATGCTTGTCTTCCTCTTCTTACTTTTTTAGTTTTAAATGTTTGTCACAGGTAAAAACTGTTTGGGGAAGAGCACTTAGGTGCAAGGGTCACTGGGAACCTTCACGCAACGGCTAGGGCGAGCCCCTTTACCCACGACCCCCAGGCCAAAAGGCACTTAGGTGCAAGGGTTGCTGGGAACCTTCACGCTACGGCTAGGGCGAGCCCCTTTACCCACGACCCCCAGGCCAAAAGGCACTTAGGTGCAAGGGTCACTGGGAACCTTCACGCAACGTCTAGAGAGAGCCCCTTTACCCACGACCCCCAGGCCAAAAGGCACTTAGGTGCAAGGGTCACTGGGAACCTTCACGCAACGGCTAGGGCGAGCCCCTTTACCCACGACCCCCAGGCCAAAAGGCACTTAGGTGCAAGGGTCACTGGGAACCTTCACGCAACGTCTAGAGAGAGCCCCTTTACCCACGACCCCCAGGCCAAAAGGCACTTAGGTGCAAGGGTCACTGGGAACCTTCACGCAACGGCTAGGGAGAGCCCCTTTACCCACGACCCCCAGGCCAAAAGGCACTTAGGTGCAAGGGTTGCTGGGAACCTTCACGCTACGGCTAGGGCGAGCCCCTTTACCCACGACCCCCAGGCCAAAAGGCACTTAGGTGCAAGGGTTGCTGGGAACCTTCACGCTACGGCTAGGGCGAGCCCCTTTACCCACGACCCCCAGGCCAAAAGGCACTTAGGTGCAAGGGTCACTGGGAACCTTCACGCAACGTCTAGAGAGAGCCCCTTTACCCACGACCCCCAGGCCAAAAGGCACTTAGGTGCAAGGGTCACTGGGAACCTTCACGCAACGGCTAGGGCGAGCCCCTTTACCCACGACCCCCAGGCCAAAAGGCACTTAGGTGCAAGGGTCACTGGGAACCTTCACGCAACGTCTAGAGAGAGCCCCTTTACCCACGACCCCCAGGCCAAAAGGCACTTAGGTGCAAGGGTCACTGGGAACCTTCACGCAACGGCTAGGGCGAGCCCCTTTACCCACGACCCCCAGGCCAAAAGGCACTTAGGTGCAAGGGTCACTGGGAACCTTCACGCAACGGCTAGGGCGAGCCCCTTTACCCACGACCCCCAGGCCAAAAGGCACTTAGGTGCAAGGGTCACTGGGAACCTTCACGCTACGGCTAGGGCGAGCCCCTTTACCCACGGCCCCCAGGCTGAAAGGCACTTAGGTGCAAGGGTTGCTGGGAACCTTCACGCTACGGCTAGGGCGAGCCCCTTTACCCACGACCCCCAGGCTGAAAGGCACTTAGGTGCAAGGGTTGCTGGGAACCTTCACGCTACGGCTAGGGCGAGCCCCTTTACCCACGACCCCCAGGCCAAAAGGCACTTAGGTGCAAGGGTCACTGGGAACCTTCACGCAACGGCTAGGACGGGCCCCTTTACCCACGACCCCGAGGCCAAAAGGCACTTAGGTGCAAGTGTCACTGGGAACCTTCACGCAACGGCTAGGGCAAGCCCCTTTACCCACGACCCCCAAGCCAAAAGGCACTTAGGTGCAAGGGTCACTGGGAACCTTCACGCAACGGCTAGGGCGAGCCCCTTTACCCACGGCCCCCAGGCTGAAAGGCACTTAGGTGCAAGGGTTGCTGGGAACCTTCACGCTACGGCTAGGGCGAGCCCCTTTACCCACGACCCCCAGGCCAAAAGGCACTTAGGTGCAAGGGTTGCTGGGAACCTTCACGCTACGGCTAGGGCGAGCCCCTTTACCCACGGCCCCCAGGCTGAAAGGCACTTAGGTGCAAGGGTTGCTGGGAACCTTCACGCTACGGCTAGGGCGAGCCCCTTTACCCACGACCCCCAAGCCAAAAGGCACTTAGGTGCAAGGGTCACTGGGAACCTTCACGCAACGGCTAGGGCAAGCCCCTTTACCCACGACCCCCAGGTTGAAAGGCACTTAGGTGCAAGGGTTGCTGGGAACCTTCACGCTACGGCTAGGGCGAGCCCCTTTACCCACGACCCCCAGGCTGAAAGGCACTTAGGTGCAAGGGTTGCTGGGAACCTTCACGCTACGGCTAGGGCGAGCCCCTTTACCCACGACCCCCAGGCCAAAAGGCACTTAGGTGCAAGGGTCACTGGGAACCTTCACGCAACGGCTAGGGCGAGCCCCTTTACCCACGACCCCCAGGCTGAAAGGCACTTAGGTGCAAGGGTTGCTGGGAACCTTCACGCTACGGCTAGGGCGAGCCCCTTTACCCACGGCCCCCAGGCCGAAAGGCACTTAGGTGCAAGGGTTGCTGGGAACCTTCACGCTACGGCTAGGGCGAGCCCCTTTACCCACGACCCCCAGGCCAAAAGGCACTTAGGTGCAAGGGTCACTGGGAACCTTCACGCAACGGCTAGGGCAAGCCCCTTTACCCACGACCCCCAGGTTGAAAGGCACTTAGGTGCAAGGGTCACTGGGAACCTTCACGCTACGGCTAGGGCGAGCCCCTTTACCCACGACCCCCAGGCCAAAAGGCACTTAGGTGCAAGGGTCGCTGGGAAATTTCACGCTACGGCTAGGGCGAGCCCCTTTACCCACGACCCCCAGGCCAAAAGGCACTTAGGTGCAAGGGTCGCTGGGAAATTTCACGCTACGGCTAGGGCGAGCCCCTTTACCCATGACCCCCAGGCCCCTGTATTTGCCCAAATGAATCCCCCAATCACAGTACAGATATATGGAAAACCTATAGGGACTGGAAATGAAAAGTCCAACAAATAATATAATACAGTGCAAAAAATATTGGTGTGCAAACTAAAGGAATGTGATTGGTGTAGATAGATTTTACTATTTGTCCGGCAGGTTCTTACTGTGTAGGAGCCCAACGTGTGTATAAAGGCAGAACTGTATATATTCAGTAAAGATGTTCATTTATAACCATAGAATGAATGTTTCTGTTGTAAAACCTGCACTTGTAATGCTCTTTGTAGTAAACTTCCTACAGGCCCCGCCCCATAGTGTAACCCCACCCCCAATAAGAATGTTGCTTTGTATATTCATCGCTCTCGCCAAGACTAATCAGCATGTAATTGGTTGCTTTTTTAGAGGGATTCTGTCATGAGCAAGATAGCAGCTCCCAGTAGGTATCAGAATAGCACTCAATAGTAAGAAATCCAAGTCCGGCTTGGGACTCCTCCAGTTACATGGGAGTAGGAGAAACAATAGGTTAGCTGAAAGCAGTTCTAATGTGTAGCGCTGGCTGAAAGCTCAGACTCAGGCACACTTTACTGCTGCGCTGCAAAATGGAGTGATACCCCCCCTCACCCCCAGCAGCCGACCAGCAGAACAATGGGAAGGGAGCAAGATAGCAGCTCCCAGTAGGTATCAGAATAGCACTCAATAGTAAGAAATCCAAGTCCGGCTTGGGACTCCTCCAGTTACATGGGAGTAGGAGAAACAATAGGTTAGCTGAAAGCAGTTCTAATGTGTAGCGCTGGCTGAAAGCTCAGACTCAGGCACACTTTACTGCTGCGCTGCAAAATGGAGTGATATCCCCCCCCCTCACCCCCAGCAGCCGATCAGCAGAACAATGGGAAGGGAGCAAGATAGCAGCTCCCAGTAGGTATCAGAATAGCACTCAATAGTAAGAAATCCAAGTCCGGCTTGGGACTCCTCCAGTTACATGGGAGTAGGAGAAACAATAGGTTAGCTGAAAGCAGTTCTAATGTGCAGTGCTGGCTGAAAGCTCAGACTCAGGCACACTTTACTGCTGTGCTGCGCCTCCCCTCCTACAGTGCTAGTGATGCTAAATACCCACAAAGCCATAGTAAGGCGCTGTAGTTAGGGGCACTAATGCTCTAATATAATCACTAGGGGTCACTGGCTTGGGTATATCAGTGCGGGGGGGGGGGGCAGTATAACTGTTGGACTAAAGGCTAATGCCAGACTATGTGTTAATATCAGGAACATCTGCCCATTAACTACTCACTGCTTCCTATAACAAAACATTATCAGAAAACCTAGAACATGGAAGAAAATATGTTTCCTTTTTTAAAAACTTGAATCTATCATTGTACAGAGATGTGGGGCTCCTACACAGTAAGAACCTGCTGGACAAATAGTAAAAGAGCTGTAACACTTACCTACACTCTCCCTACTAACTGTATCCCACTCAGTACCCCCCTGTGCCCCTTAGGGAGAGGCAGTCACGTTTCCCCCCCAGACCTGCCCCAATGGATCCCCCACTCACAGTACAGGTATAAGCTGAACTACATACAGTATGGGCTCTGAAACCCTTTAATAATGTGATAAAATATAAAATATGATCCAAACGCAGAACAGAGAAGTTTAATTGGTGCTGAGTTTTTAATAGGTAAATTAGTTGCACCATGGCTTGGGTGTATACTGGCATTTTTAAAGATAAGTAAACCTTGAAAAAAAATTGCTCAGTGTGCCTTTCTTAGGCTGATGCCACACGGGGCATTTTTACGCTGCGTATTTTCTCGGCCTAAAAACGCCGCACAAGCCACACAGCCCCTGACTATGGCGTTTTTCAGCCTAGTACTGGTGATGTAGCAAATCCCATTTCCCATGGTGCTAATAGTGCGAAAATAGTAAAAAAAAAAACAAAAAAAAAAAAAAAACCGCCGCGTATTTCCGCTAGGTCTGGCAGCTGCCTTTTTTGTATACACAGTAATAGCTTGCTGCGCAAATAACAGCGTATTTCGGCCAACGCTTGAAAAGTCCGTGCTAGGGCGTTTTCTAGTGTATTTACGCATTGTGTGGTTAACCTTGAGTCTTTTCAAGTTATTTCTATGGATGATGATATCGTGCGTTTTTTAAGCCGCCGAGAGAATTAGAAAATACGCAGCGTAAAAACGCCTTAGCATGAGTGTGGGTATGAGGGCAGCTTTTGTACCGTCCATAAAAAATGCCTGGAAGAAATATTATTTAAAAAATAATGACCATGTGACCCCAGCCCAGATATCCTAGGAACGTCTTTTCTTGAACAGACACCGGATTCATTTACCGGCTGTATAAAACTGCTAATATCTGAAAAACAGCTAAAACTAGTTGTGTGGGAGACACTGCCTCTCCCTAAGCGGCACAGGGGGGTACTGAGTGGGATACAGTTAGTAGGGAGAGTGTAGGTAAGTGTTACAGCTCTTTTACTATTTGTCCAGTAGGTTCTTACTGTGTAGGAGCTCCACTTGTGTTTAAAGACAGAACTGTATAGATATTAATTTATAACCATAGAATGAATGTTTCTGTTGTAAAACCTGCACTTGTAATGCTCTTTGTAGTAACTTCCTACAGGCCCCGCCCCATAGTGTAACCCCACCCCCAATAAGAATGTTGCTTTGTATATTCATCGCTCTCCCCAAGACATTGGGGAGTAGCATTGCTCCAGCAGAATTATGCTCTTATATGTTTTTATCAGTGACCCTAGTTCTATTGCCCCTTAGGGAGAGGCAGTCACATGACCCCCCAGTTACAGTACAGATATAGGCTAAACTACATACACATTACAGGCTCCAAAACCCTCAAATAAAGTTATTAGAACATATTATCAATGTGCAGAACACAGGATTCTGATTGGTACTAACAGTTTGAGCATGGAAATTCCAACTTACATTAATATCCTTAACCACAAATTGTATTTCTACCTTTATACACAGTTGGGCGGCTCCTACACAGTAAGAACCCGCTGGACAAATAGTAAAAGAGCTGTAACACTTACCTACACTCTCCCTACTAACTGTATCCCACTCAGTACCCCCCCTGTGCCCCTTAGGGAGAGGCAGTATGTAAATCAGTATGTAAATGTATCTCTCCCCGGGACTGATCACAAGGCTTCAGAGTATCTTTTTCAATTTGCATTCACTCTCTAGTTTTAGCTGTTTTCCATAGACTAACATTACAATGAAAATATATTCTTTTTAATATTCATCTATCTTAATTTTACAGAAAATACCTCTCTTTTTGCAACTTTACATGATCAAGCCAGTCCTGGTATGTCCTTGTGTGTTCTCCATATACCTGTACTGTATCTGGGGATCCATAGGGGCAGATCTTGATGTGAGGAACCATGTGACTGCCTCTCCCTAAGGTGGACTAACACTAAGATCATTGTGCTCAAAACATATTGGCAGTGAATATCTAGTTTGATCATGGGTAACTGCCTTCCTTTGCAATTCCTATGGGTAAGCTTCATTACTAGGAGTTTTGATATCAGTGCACCTTAGGGAGAGGCAGTCACATGATGTCTCCCAACAGCTCTGCACCAATGGCTTCTCAGTTACAGGTCTATGCTAAACTACATAGAAAGTATAGGCTCAAAAACCCTTGAATAAAGTGATGAGAGTATATAATCAATATGCAGAATAGAGGGTTTCTGATTGGGCGTTGATAGTTTTCCGTATGTAAAACAGTCTCACCCATGTGTTGGGCACATACCTGCCACATTAAGTAATGGGAACTGAGGAAATGTTTGGGTGCCCCCTTAAAACATCCAGATTGCCCCTCACTCTGTTGCTATTATGTACCTGCCCTATACTCCAGCAATCCTGTCTCACTTACTGCTAAAGGTGGCCATACACGGGCAGATATAAGCTGCCAATTTAGGTCCTTTAGGCACATTTAGTGGCTAAATGTATGGGGATCCCTGATAGGCCTACACAACTGACACCTGACCTAAGGTTGGCCAACAGCTTCTTAGGCAGATTTAGTTGGATTTCCTTGTTAGGAGACATTAACCATTCTTACTAAAAACACCCAGTTCTACCTTTATACACACGTTGGGCTCCTACACAGTAAGAACCTGCTGGACAAATAGTAAAAGAGCTGTAACACTTACCTACACTCTCCCTACTAACTGTATCCCACACAGTACCCCCCTGTGCCCCTTAGGGAGAGGCAGTCACAGAAGATTTTGATTGGTGCTGAGTTTCCAATATGTGAATTAGTCTCACCATGCCTTGGTCGCACACCTACATGTAAATTCAGTAAATTTTTGGGTACACTCCCTCAAAGGATAAGTAAATCTTGGAAAAATGTAATGTAAAATTGCTCAGCATGCTTTTCTAAGAATGAGTGTGGGTATAAGCGCAGTTTCTGTAGCCATCCATACCCACGTTGGCCTGGGGGTCGTGGGTAAAGGGGCTCGCCCTAGCCGTAGCGTGAAGGTTCCCAGTGACCCTTGCACCTAAGTGCCTTTTGGCCTGGGGGTCGTGGGTAAAGGGGCTCGCCCTAGCCGTAGCGTGAAGGTTCCCAGTGACCCTTGCACCTAAGTGCCTTTTGGCCTGGGGGTCGTGGGTAAAGGGGCTCGCCCTAGCCGTAGCGTGAAGGTTCCCAGTGACCCTTGCACCTAAGTGCCTTTTGGCCTGGGGGTCGTGGGTAAAGGGGCTCGCCCTAGCCGTAGCGTGAAGGTTCCCAGTGACCCTTGCACCTAAGTGCCTTTTGGCCTGGGGGTCGTGGGTAAAGGGGCTCGCCCTAGCCGTAGCGTGAAGGTTCCCAGTGACCCTTGCACCTAAGTGCCTTTTGGCCTGGGGGTCGTGGGTAAAGGGGCTCGCCCTAGCCGTAGCGTGAAGGTTCCCAGTGACCCTTGCACCTAAGTGCCTTTTGGCCTGGGGGTCGTGGGTAAAGGGGCTCGCCCTAGCCGTAGCGTGAAGGTTCCCAGTGACCCTTGCACCTAAGTGCCTTTTGGCCTGGGGGTTGTGGGTAAAGGGGCTCGCCCTAGCCGTTGTGTGAAGGTTCCCAGCGACCCTTTCACCTAAGTGCCTTTTGGCCTGGGGGTCGTGGGTAAAGGGGCTCGCCCTAGCCGTAGCGTGAAGGTTCCCAGCGACCCTTGCACCTAAGTGCCTTTTGGCCTGGGGGTCGTGGGTAAAGGGGCTCGCCCTAGCCGTAGCGTGAAGGTTCCCAGCGACCCTTGCACCTAAGTGCCTTTTGACCTGGGGGTTGTGGGTAAAGGGGCTCGCCCTAGCCGTAGTGTGAAGGTTCCCTGTTTTCCTGATACAAACCTCCTGTCACACCGAATAACCCAAAGGTCCCCAAACAGTTTTTACCTGTGACAAACATTTAAAACTAAAAAAGTAAGAAGAGGAAGACAAGCATGTAAAAGCTTCATGGAGGCGACCAATAAGGGCTGTGATTGGTTATTTGTTAGCAGAATGCGGACTGGCACACTACAGGGGACTCTGGTTTGGTCTTTATGCCTCCGAAATTTGCCTCCAACAAAGAAATTCAAAAATAAGCGCCTGATTTGAGGCTACTGGGAGTAACATGTTGCCCTGAGTCACTGGTTGGGGATCCCTGGAGAAACCCCACCACCAATAAGAACGCTGCTTTGTATTTTCATCACCCTCGCGAAAACTAATCATCAAATGACTGTAAGGAGGAAGGGCGGGCACAATCCTGTCTGATTGGACCTCATTGGTTCAAGACTTGTTTTTGTGATCAGTTCATGGGAGAGACACATTTACATAGTAATTTACATACTGCCTCTCCCTAAGGGGCACAGGGGGGTACTGAGTGGGATACAGTTAGTAGGGAGAGTGTAGGTAAGTGTTACAGCTCTTTTACTATTTGTCCAGCAGGTTCTTACTGTGTAGGAGCCCCAAACTTTGTATAAGGACAGAAATGCAGATTGCCAGATATATAACTATATGATCCAACAATCCCAAAATGTTTTATTTATAGGTGATGGGGGGGTACCACTCCAACTTGCAGCGCAGCAGTAAAGTGTGCCTGAGTCTGAGCTTTCAGCCAGCGCTACACATTAGAACTGCTTTCAGCTAACCTATTGTTTCTCCTACTCCCATGTAACTGGAGGAGTCCCAAGCCGGACTTGGATTTCTTACTATTGAGTGCTATTCTGATACCTACTGGGAGCTGCTATCTTGCTCCCTTCCCATTGTTCTGCTGATTGGCTGCTGGGGGTGAGGGGGGGGGGAATATCACTCCAACTTGCAGCGCAGCAGTAAAGTGTGCCTGAGTCTGAGCTTTCAGCCAGCGCTACACATTAGAACTGCTTTCAGCTAACCTATTGTTTCTCCTACTCCCATGTTTTTTTTACTGAATATATACAGTTCTGTCTTTATACACACGTTGGGCTCCTACACAGTAAGAACCTGCTGGACAAATAGTAAAAGAGCTGTAACACTTACCTACACTCTCCCTACTAACTGTATCCCACTCAGTACCCCCCTGTGCCCCTTAGGGAGAGGCAGTATGTAAATTAGTATGTAAATGTGTCTCTCCCATGCACTTATTCTGGTATTCTCATTGGAGGATTTCTTGCATTTTAATGGAGATTTGGGGGAAAGTTTTATTGGGCAATATTGCTTTAAGAATACAGCCCTGATGTTACTGGACTACAGCTCCCAGCATGCCTCACCCTTCATTATATGTTACATTATTCTGGGATTTGTAGTCCGGCAACAGCTGAGTAACGTCTACTTCCTTCTGCTCCGCTTTGGCTCACACTAACGTGGGGCAGCTCCTACCCGTGCCACTAGGCCAGTCCGACCGCAAATTGTGTGTAAAGGTAGAAATACATTTTTTGTTAAGGATATTAATTTAAGTTGGAATTTGCATACTTAAACTGTTAATACCAATCAGAATCCTGTGTTCTGCACATTGATCATATGTTCTAATAACTTTATTTGAGAGTTTTGGAGCCTATAATGTGTATGTAGTTTAGCCTATATCTGTACTGTAACTGGGGGGTCATGTGACTGCCTCTCCCTAAAGGGCAAAAAAATTAGGGTCACTGTGATTAAAACCTATTACTCACAGCAATCTGGTTTAATTGCAGGATATTATGCAGGTGGGCAATTTCCTGTGATTAAACCCAAAAGCCGCAAGTAAAATGTTAG
This sequence comes from Xenopus tropicalis, assembly GCF_000004195.4. Lineage (NCBI taxonomy): Eukaryota > Metazoa > Chordata > Amphibia > Anura > Pipidae > Xenopus > Xenopus tropicalis. The sequence continues at coordinate 130,125,571 of NC_030683.2, read as the reverse complement.
TCTATGGGCAAGGCAGTTTAGGGGAGGTTTGTAGTCAACAGTGGTGAAAATTTTTTTAGGGGTGTAAGCCCGATCATGATGATGACCCACTGTGTCCCCTAGTTTTACTATAGAGGTTGGCAAAATGTGTAATTATAGATGCAAGATGCTGGGAACCTTCACGCAACGGCTAGGGCGAGCCCCTTTACCCACAACCCCCAGGCCAAAAAGCACTTAGGTGCAAGGGTCAACCAATGGGAACCTTCACGCAACGGCTAGGGCGGGCCCCTTTACCCACAACCCCCAGGCCAAAAAGCACTTAGGTGCAAGGGTCAACCAATGGGAACCTTCACGCAACGGCTAGGACGGGCCCCTTTACCCACAACCCCCAGGCCAAAAAGCACTTAGGTGCAAGGGTCAACCAATGGGAACCTTCACGCAACGGCTAGGGCGGGCCCCTTTACCCACGACCCCCAGGCCAAAAGGCACTTGGGTGCAAGGGTCACTGGGAACCTTCACGCAATGGCTAGGGCGAGGGCGAGGGCGAGCCCCTTTACCCACGACCCCCAGGTCAAAAGGCACTTGGGTGCAAGGGTCACTGAGAACCTTCACGCAATTGCTAGGGCGAGCCCCTTTACCCACGACCCCCAGGCCAAAAGGCACTTGGGTGCAAGGGTCACTGGGAACCTTCACGCAATTGCTAGGGCGAGCCCCTTTACCCACGACCCCCAGGCCAAAAGGCACTTGGGTGCAAGGGTCACTGAGAACCTTCATGCAACGGCTAGGGCGAGCCCCTTTACCCACGACCCCCAGGCCAAAAGGCACTTGGGTGCAAGGGTCACTGGGAACCTTCACGCAATTGCTAGGGCGAGCCCCTTTACCCACGACCCCCAGGCCAAAAGGCACTTGGGTGCAAGGGTCACTGGGAACCTTCACGCAATGGCTAGGGCTAGGGCTAGGGCTAGGGCTAGGGCTAGGGCTAGGGCTAGGGCTAGCCCCTTTACCCACGACCCCCAGGTCAAAAGGCACTTAGGTGCAAGGGTCACTGAGAACCTTCATGCAACGGCTAGGGCGAGCCCCTTTACCCACGACCCCCAGGCCAAAAGGCATTTAGGTGCAAGGGTCATTGGGAACCTTCACGCAACGTCTAGAGAGAGCCCCTTTACCCACGACCCCCAGGCCAAAAGGCACTTGGGTGCAAGGGTCATTGGGAACCTTCACGCAACGGCTAGGGCGAGCCCCTTTACCCACGACCCCCAGGCCAAAAGGCATTTAGGTGCAAGGGTCATTGGGAACCTTCACGCAACGTCTAGGGCGAGCTCCTTTACCCACGACCCCCAGGCCAAAAGGCATTTGGGTGCAAGGGTCATTGGGAACCTTCACGCACCGGCTAGGGCGAGCCCCTTTACCCACGACCCCCAGGCCAAAAGGCATTTAGGTGCAAGGGTCATTGGGAACCTTCACGCAACGGCTAGGGCGAGCCCCTTTACCCACGACCCTGGGCCAAGAGGCACTTAGGTGCAAGGGTCACTGGGAACCATCAAGCAACGGCTAGGGCGAGCCCCTTTACCCACGACCCCCAGAACTGAAATGTAGTTTTTCAATAAGAATGTATCTATATATCTATATATATATTTCTTTCTGAAATGTAAGTAGAATTCTCATCTGTTAATTGGTTTCCATGTCTAATTACGTTTTTTTCATTAACTTTTTATAGAGATCTAGGGGGCGCAGTGGGACAGCTTTACGGTTGGGTAGTTTCCCATTCAGAGGACTTGTGATGAGTAAGCAGGAGAGACAAATCTACATACTGATCTACATACTGATTTACATACTGCCTCTCCCTAAGGGGCACAGGGGGGTACTGAGTGGGATACAGTTAGTAGGGAGAGTGTAGGTAGGTGTTACAGCGGTATGTTCTTACTGTGTAGGAGCCCCCACACTTGTGTATAAAGGTAGAACTGGGTGTTTTTAGTGGGTGTGTTAAAAAAAGAACTAAAGCCTAAAATAGAATATCAGTAGAAATGCTGTGTTTATATACTGAACATAAACATTCTGAACTTACTGCCCAAGCCCAGAGGCTGAGAAGCCTAATTAAAGTAATGATTTATGCTTTCAAGGTTGTCCACAGGGGGCTGCCATCTTGTTACTTTGTTAGATCATCTTTTATAAGATCTGGCTCCTGCACATGCTCAGTTTGCTCTGGGCTGCTGTTGGGAGGCGGAGCTTAGGGAATGTAGTAAATTATCAAAACAACAGCACAAAGCCAGTGGCTGCATAAATATGCAAAAGAATCCCCCAATGAGAATCCCAGCTGATGTGAGTAAATCCGGCTCCCTGTTCTCTGTTCCTGCAATTGGAGTTGGGAGCAATAAGCACAGTTTCCCAGCACTGAACAAGTCTGTCCCTTTATCCCCATGTCTGATTCCTGTGCCATATAATGAGGGGAAAATGCCATCATTATCTCTATATGTAAGATAATATCAAAATGGCTGACACAGTGCTGGGAATCTAATCAGCATTCTCATTGGTCGATGCTCTTGTGTATATATTTTTTTCTTCAACCTCCATAGAGAACTAGGTGGAACCTACAAATGATCCCATTGGCAGAGAGACACAGGTGCATCATGGGTACAGGTACATATAAACTAGTGCTGCCCTATTATACACATTGTATTACAGGATATCAATACAAACAAGCTTTAGCTCAGTATTTAGACATAACTTGTTTACGAAAAACTCCCAAATATTCCCATATCCCCATCCCCCAAAATATCAGCTCAGAAGATAATTGTGGTTTTTCCTATACAAAACACATTGTGAACTCTTTTCTTCTACAAATAACTTTCTATTACACTGAACAAAGCAAAGATCTGCTGAGCAGACTGGGGGTGCCATACAGACTGGGGGTTCCATACACAGCCTTTTTATTATAGGGAGAGCCCAAACTCTGAGCTCAGTGTCAGTCACTTTGCATATGCAAATCAGCATGCCTGGGAAGGAACGTAGTGTTTGTGCAGAGGTTCCCCTGTACATATCATGTTGTTCTGCCTATACACCTACCGGCCCCTATACCCCCGCCGGCCCCTATACCCCCGCCGGCCCCTATACCCCCGCCGGCCCCTAAACCCCCACCGGCCCCAATACACCTACTGGCACAGTTTGGCCTCTCCCCGTGTGTAATGCGCACACACCCCCATGCAACTGCTTCATAAACACTTTGCAAGAAGTTGTTTGTCTGTTATGGGGTTGTATATAAAATTATAAAAAAATTAAAATGTGAGCCCCAGTGTTAAAGCTAGTAATATTCTGTACCTTAGCCAATGGGGCAGTTTATTCCCAGAGGGGCTGTTTGTAACAGCAAAGTGACTGAAACTTTTGTCTCAGCTTCTGCCTCTGTTTCCAACCTCTGTAACTTATATTTGTTACACAGCTCAGTATTTGGGATCATTACAAGGGGGAAAGAGAAGACACACAATAAGGACTCAGCTTAAGTCTCTCCCCAAGCTCAAAGTGCCAGAGCAGGACTGGACTGTGATTGGTTGGCCTGTATGACTGTTTAATAATGACCAGACCAAGCAGGCAGGGGAAAGAAGAATATTGTGAGTTGATCCCTAAGCTCAGGTCACTGACATCAGCCAAGAGCAGACTGAGCATGTGCAGTAGTTGGGCAAAAGATGGAGAGCTACTGTGGGCATCTTCAGGGGCATGGGGCTTTATTTCTATAGAGCGTTGGTGGCTTTGGGCTGGTACAAGGGCCCAAAACACATAGCTTAATATTTCTAGCCATATTCTTTTTTAGGCTTTAGTTGTCCTTTAAGGTATGGAAAGGCATTTTAGGGGAGGTTTGTAGCCAACAGTGGTATTTTTTTTTTTTTTTTTTTTTTTATAATGCTGACTACAAATCTCCCTGTTTTAGCTGTTGAGCTAAAAGCCTGACACCAGCTGTATAAAACTGCTGATATCTCTGAAACTGCCTAAACTAGAAAATGAATTCAAATTGGGAATTTGTAATCAGAGGCACATTTACATACTAATTTACATACTGCCTCTCCCTAAGCTGCACAGGGGGGTACTGAGTGGGATACAGTTAGTAGGGAGAGTGTAGGTAAGTGTTACAGCTCTTTTACTATTTGTCCAGCAGGTTCTTACTGTGTAGGAGCCCAAACTTTGTATAAGGACAGAAATGCTGGTTACCTGATTGTTAATATATAACTATAAAATCCAACATATAGTGTCTAGAAAAATGAATTATTTGTAGGGGAAGGTGGGGGACATCACTCCAACTTGCAGCGCAGCAGTAAAGTGTGCCTGAGTCTGAGCTTTCAGCCAGCGCTACACATTAGAACTGCTTTCAGCTAACCTATTGTTTCTCCTACTCCCATGTAACTGGAGGAGTCCCAAGCCGGACTTGGATTTCTTACTATTGAGTGCTATTCTGATACCTACTGGGAGCTGCTATCTTGCTCCCTTCCCATTGTTCTGCTGATCGGCTGCTGGGGCTGAGAGGGGGGGATATCACTCCAACTTGCAGCGCAGCAGTAAAGTGTGCCTGAGTCTGAGCTTTCAGCCAGCGCTACACATTAGAACTGCTTTCAGCTAACCTATTGTTTCTCCTACTCTCATGTAACTGGAGGAGTCCCAAGCCGGACTTGGAATTTTACTATTGAGTGATATTCCCACATTTACCACTAGGTGGGGCATGGGAGCGTTTTTAGCAATGCAGGTGTCGGGGAACTGCTACCCCTTTTCATTGTTCAGCTGATTGGCTGCAGATTTAAGTGCATAATTCTGCTGGAGCAATGCTACTGATACAAATGGAAAAAAAATGTTTTCCCATGACAGAATCCCTTTAAAAAAGCAACCAATCACATGCTGATTAGTCTTGGCGAGAGCGACGAATGTACAAAGCAACATTCTGATTGGGGGTGTGGTTACACTATGGGGGGCGGGGCCTGTAGGAAGGTTACTACAAGGAGCATTACAAGTGCAGGTTTTACAACAGAAACATTCATTCTATGGTTATAAATGAACATCTTTACTGAATATATACAGTTCTGTCTTTATACACACGTTGGGCTCCTACACAGTAAGAACCTGCTGGACAAATAGTAAAAGAGCTGTAACACTTACCTACACTCTCCCTACTAACTGTATCCCATATAAAGATATAAAGTGGAATTATATGACTGCACAGGCTTTTCTGGTATTTACCATCACTGGCACTGAAGGAGGGGAGGAGCCAAGTTCCTATTCTTCTAACCAGGCATGGAGCCTGATTGGTGAGCTCAAGGAGTGGCCATTTTGCGGTCGGACTGGCCTAGTGGCACGGGTAGGGGCTGTCCCACGCTAGTGTGAGCCAAAGTGGACAAGGAAGAAGAGGGACATGAAGTCCTTATTGTCTTCAAGGGGAACTAAACCCTGCTGCACTGCTCAACATAACGTTGTTGCCGGACTACAAATCCCAGAACAATTTCACATATAATGAAGGGTGAGGCATGCTGGGAGCTGTAGTTTAGCAACATCAGGGTTGTATTCTTAAAGCAATATTGCCCAATAAAACTTTCCCAGGGCCAGAAGCTTCATTAAAATGCATGAAATCCTCCAATGAGAATCCCAGCTGAAGTGTGAAGCCTTGTTCTTGTAATAAGTGCATGGGAGAGACATATTTACATACTAATCTACATACTGCCTCTCCCTAAGGGGCACAGGGGGTACTGAGTGGGATACAGTTAGTAGGGAGAGTGTAGGTAAGTGTTACAGCTCTTTTACTATTTGTCCAGCAGGTTCTTACTGTGTAGGAGCCCCAAATTGTATATAAAAACAGAAATGTAGATGCTACTATGTACCTAGAAAGGTTGAGAACAAACTTCATGTTGGTTTGGAAAATGTGAGGTTGTTGAATGAAATCTGATTGGCTGTTGTTGGCTCCACACAGTTTTTCTAACAGTTATATTGTAAAAAAAAAACATCACTGTGCAATGTTTAAGGACATCCCCTCCCCCCAGCAGCCGATCAGCAGAACAATGGGAAGGGAGCAAGATAGCAGCTCCCAGTAGGTATCAGAATAGCACTCAATAGTAAGAAATCCAAGTCCGGCTTGGGACTCCTCCAGTTACATGGGAGTAGGAGAAACAATAGGTTAGCTGAAAGCAGTTCTAATGTGTAGCGCTGGCTGAAAGCTCAGACTCAGGCACACTTTACTGCTGCGCTGCAAGTTAGAGTGATATCCCCTCCTCCCCCCCAGCAGCCGATCAGCAGAACAATGGGAAGGGAGCAAGATAGCAGCTCCCAGTAGGTATCAGAATAGCACTCAATAGTGAGAAACCCAAGTCCGGCTTGGGACTCCTCCAGTTACATGGGAGTAGGAGAAACAATAGGTTAGCTGAAAGCAGTTCTAATGTGTAGCGCTGGCTCCTTCTGAAAGCTCAGACTCAGGCACACTTTACTGCTGCGCTGCAAGATGGAGTGTTCCCTGTTTCCCTGATACAAACCTCCTGTCACACAGAATAACCCAAAGGTCCCCAAACAGTTTTTACCTGTGACAAACATTTAAAACTAAAGAGGAAGACAAGCATGTAAAAGCTTCCAGGAGGCGACCAATAAGGGCTGTGATTGGTTATTTGTTAGCAGAATGCGGACTGGCAGACTACAGGGGACTCTGTTTTAGTCTTTATGCCTCCGAAATTTGCCTCCAACATAGAAATTAAAAAATAAGCGCCTGCTTTGAGGCTACTGGGAGCAACATGTTGCCCTGAGTCACTGGTTGGGGATCCCTGGAGAAACCCCACAACCAATAAGAACGCTGCTTTGTAGTTTAATCACTTTCACGAATACTAATCATCAAATGACTGTAAGGAGGAAGGGCGGGCACAATCCTGTCTGATTGGACCTCATTGGTGCAAGACTTGTTTTTGTGATCAGTTCATGGGAGAGACACATTTACATACTAATTTACATACTGCCTCTCCCTAAGGGGCACAGGGGGGTACTGAGTGGGATACAGTTAGTAGGGAGAGTGTAGGTAAGTGTTACAGCTCTTTTACTATTTGTCCAGCAGGTTTTTACTGTGTAGGATCCCCAAATTGTATATGAAGGTGAAAATATAATTTTTTGTTAATGATATAAATGTAAGTTGGAATTTACATACTTAATCTTTAAGTACCAATCAGAATCCTGTGTTCTGCACATTGATAATATGTTCTAATAACTTTATTTAAGGGTTTTGGAGCCTATAATGTGTATGTAGTTTAGCCTATATCTGTACTGTAACTGGGGGTTCATGTGACTGCCTCTCCCTAAGGGGCAATAGAATTAGGGTCACTGTGATTAAAACCTATTACTCACAGCAATCTGGTTTAATTGCAGGATATTATGCAGGGGGGCAATTTCCTGTGATTAAGCCCAAAAGGTATAAGTGAAATGTTAGTCTATGGCAAGGTGTTTTGGGGGGGTTTGTAGTCAACAGTGGTGAAAAATATTTAGGGGATATAAACCCAAACATAACGCTGCCCCACTGCGCCCCCTAGTGTTGCTATAGAAGTTGCCAAAAACCGTAATAATAGATGCAAGTAATTCCCCAATGAGAATTCTACTGAGCATATATCTCACTGCTCTAGAATATGAAAGAAATGGTGAGACTAATTTACATATTGGAAACTCAGCACCAATTAAAATCCTCTACGTTTTGATCGTATATTTTATTAAAGGGTTTCAGAGCCCATACTGTATGTAGTTCAGCTTATACCTGTACTGTGAGTGGGGGATCCATTGGGGCAGGTCTGGGGGGGAAACGTGACTGCCTCTCCCTAATTTGCACAGGGGGGTACTGAGTGGGATACAGTTAGTAGGGAGAGTGTAGGTAAGTGTTACAGCTCTTTTACTATTTGTCCAGCAGGTTCTTACTGTGTAGGAGCCCCATGTCTATGTACAATAATAGAATTGAGGTTTTTTTTTAAGTATTTTATTTATATTCTAGGTTATAGGAATCACAGTGAGTAGTTAATGGGTGGTGCAGTTGTTCCTGATATTTACACATAGCCTGGCATTAGCCTTTATTCAACAGTTATACTGTGACTCTTAGTGATTATATTAGAACATTAGTGCCCCTAAGTACAACATGTTAGTATGGCTTTGTGGGTATTTACCATCACTGGCACTGTAGAAGGGGAGGAGCCAAGTTCCTATTCTTCTGACCAGGCATGGAGCCTCGTTGGTGAGCTCAAGGGGTGGCCATTTTGTGGTCGGACTGGCCTAGTGGCACGGGTAGGAGCTGTCCCACGCTAGTGTGAGCCAAAGTGGAGAAGGAAGAAGTGGGACATGGAGTCCTTATTGTCTTCAAGGGGAACTAAATCCTGCTGCACTGCCCAACTAGACGTTGTTGCCGGACTACAAATCCCAGAACAATTTCACATATAATGAAGGGTGAGGCATGCTGGGAGCTGTAGTCCAGCAACATCAGGGCTGTATTCTTAAAGCAATATTGCCCAATAAAACTGCATTAAAATGCAAGAAATCCCCCAATGAGAATCCCAGCTGATGTGAGTAAATCCGGCTCCCTGTTCTCTGTTCCTGCAATTGGAGTTGGGAGCAATAAGCACAGTTTCCCAGCACTGAACAAGTCTGTCCCTTTATCCCCATGTCTGATTCCTGTGCCATATAATGACGGGAAAAATGACATCATTATCTCTATATGTAAGATAATATCAAAACGGCTGATATGGTGCTGGGAATCTAATCAGCATTCTCATTGGTCAGTGCTTTTGTGTATATATTTTTTTCCTCCATGGAGAACTAGGTGGAACCTACAAATGACCCCATTGGCACAGAAACACAGGTGCATCATGGGTACAGGTACATATAAACTAGTGCTGCCCTATTATACACAGTTTATTACAGGCTACCAATACAAACAAGCTTTAGCTCAGTATTTAGACATAACTTGTTTACAACAAACTCCCAAATATTCCCATATCCCCATCCCCCAAAATATCAGCTCAGAAGATAATTGGGGCTTTTTCTAATATAAACACATTCTGAATTCTATCTTTCTATAAATGACTATCTCTTATACTCATATTACACTGACCAAAGCAAAGGGTTGCTGAGCAGACTGGGGGTTCCATACAGACTGGGGGTTCCATACAGACTGGGGGTGCCATACACAGCCTGTTTATAATAGTGAGACACAAACTCTGAGCTCAGTGTCAGTCACTTTGCATCCTGGGAAGGAACATAGTGTTTGTGCAGAGGTTCCCCTGTACATCTCATGTTGTTCTGCCTATACACCTACTGGCACAGTTTGGCCTCTCCCCGTGTGTAATGCACACAAACCCCCATGCAACTGCTTCATAAACACTTTGTGAGAAGTTATTGGTCTGTTTTGTGCTAAAGTTCTAAGATGAATAATATTATGTGTCTTAGCCATGGGGGGAGTGTAATGGGCAGATACAGTCACTGTGTTACATACAGAGAAACCTTCCCAATGGGGCAGTTTATTCCCAGAGGGGCTGTTTGTAACAGCAAAGTGACTGGAACTTTTGTCACAGCTTCTGCCTCTGTTTCCAACCTTTGTAACTTATATTTGTTACACAGCTCAGTAGCCCCACTAAGGATTCAGCTAAAGTCTCGCCCCAAGCTCAAAAGGCCTTTAGTTTTTTAGAGAGCAGCCAGACAGGACTGTGATTGGTTGGCTAGTATGCATGTTTAATAGTGACCAGACCAAGCTGGCAGGGGAAAGAAAAATATTGTGAGTCGATCCCTAAGCTCAGGTCACTGACATCAGCCAAAAGCAGACTGAGCATGTGCAGTAGTTGGGCAAGGCAAAAGATGGAGAGCTACTGGGGGCATCTTCAGGGGCATGGGGCTTTATTTCTATAGAGCTTTGGTGACTTTGGGCTGGTACAGGGGCCCAAAACACATAACTAAACATTTCTAGCCATATTCTTTTTTAGGCTTTAGTTGTCCTTTAAAGCTCCATACTAAGCAGCAGAGGATGTCACCACTTAGGTGGGAGTAAGAAGAGTGAGTGGGCTGGGCACATCTAGTTGCAGGGAAACAAGCTCAGGTCTCCCACTGATTTTGTATTATGATGAACTGTATCATATTTTATAATGTAATAATAATAAAAATAAAGTGCATAATATAAAATGTAATAATTATATTTACATTATACATGTAATAATTCAATTATATACTATGTACTATTTGCACCACCCCCACCCCTGGTCCTTGGAAAAATTGTCTTGCTTGAAACCGGTCCGTGGTGCAAAAAAGGTTGGGGACCACTGTTTTAGGGGATATAAACCAAACCATAACGCTGCCCCACTGCGCCCCCTAGTGTTGCTATAGAAGTTGCCAAAATATGTAATTATAGATGCAAGGAAATTCCCCAATGAGAATTCTACTGAGCATATATCTCACTGCTCTAGAATATGAAAGAAATGGTGAGAGTAATTTACATATCGGAAACTCAGCACCAATCAAAATTCTCTGTTCTGCTTATTGATCGTATATTTTATTTTATCACTTTATTAAAGGGTTTCAGAGCCCATACTGTATGTAGTTCAGCTTATACCTGTACTGTGAGTTCTGGGGGGGGAATCATGTGACTGCCTCTCCCTAAGGGGCACAGGGGGGTACTGAGTAGGATACAGTTAGTAGGGAGAGTGTAGGTAAGTGTTACAGCTCTTTTACTATTTGTCCAGCAGGTTCTTACTGTGTAGGAGCCCTACATCTCTGTACAATGATAGACTTGAGTTTTCCTTTTTTGAAGAATTTCTCTTATATTGTAGGTTTTCAGTTATAGCAATCATAGTGAGTAGTTAATGGGTGGTGCAGTTGTTGCTGATATTTACACATAGCACGGCATTGGCCATTAGTCCAACAGTTATACTGCCCCCCCCCCGCACAGATATACCCAAGCCAGTAACTCCTAGTGATTATATTAGAACATTAGTGCCCCTAAGTACAACGCTTTAGTATGGCTTTGTGGGTATTTAGCATCACTGCCACTGTAGGAGGGGAGGAGCCAAGTCCCTATTCTTCTGACCAGCCATGGAGCCTGGACTACAAATCCCAGAACAATTTAACATATAATGAAGGGTGAGGCATGCTGGGAGCTGTAATCCAGTAACATCAGGGTTGTATTCTTAAAGCAATATTGCCCAATAAAACTTTCCCAGGGCCAGAAGCTTCATTAAAATGCATGAAATCATCCAATGAGAATCCCAGCTGATGTGTGAAGCCTTGTTCTTGTAATAAGTGCATGGGAGAGACACATTTACATACTGCCTCTGCCTAAGGGGCACAGGGGGGGTACTGAGTGGGATACAGTTAGTAGGGAGAGTGTAGGTAAGTGTTACAGCTCTTTTACTATTTGTCTAGAAGGTTTTTACAGTGTAGGAGCCCCAAACTTTGTATAAAGACAGAAATGCCGATTGCTAATATATAACTATCTGATCCAACAATCCCAAAATGTTTTATTTGTAGGGGGAGGGGGTAATACCACTCAGACTTGCAGCGCAGCAGTAAAGTGTGCCTGAGTCTGAGCTTTCAGCCAGCGCTACACATTAGAACTGCTTTCAGCTAACCTATTGTTTCTCCTAATCCCATGTAACTGGAGGAGTCCCAAGCCGGACTTGGATTTCTTACTATTGAGTGCTATTCTGATACCTACTGGGAGCTGCTATCTTGCTCCCTTCCCATTGTTCTGCTGATCAGCTGCTGGGGGTGAGGGGGGGGGGATATCTGGAGGAGTCCCAAGCCGGACATGGGTTTTTACTATTGTGACATTCCCACATCTACCACTAGGTGGGGCATGGGAGCGTTTTTAGCAATGCAGGTGTCGGGGACCTGCTACCCTCTTACGTTCTCACTGTTCAGCTGATTGGCTGCAGGGAGAGAAAGGGAGTGGGGTTAAATTCACTCTAACTTGCAGCGTAAGGTTTTCCCATGACAAAATCCCTTTAAAAGCAACCATTTACATGCTGATTAGTCTTAGTGAGGGTGATGAATATACAAAGCAACATTCTTATTGGGGGTGGGGTTACACTATGGGGGCGGGGCCTGTAGGAAGTTTACTACAAAGAGCATTACAAGTGCAGGTTTTACAACAGAAACATTCATTCTATGGTTATAAATGAACATCTTTACTGAATATATACAGTTCTGTCTTTATACACACATTGGGCTCCTACACAGTAAGAACCTGCTAGACAAATAGTAAAAGAGCTGTAACACTTACCTACACTCTCCCTACTAACTGTATCCCACTCAGTACCCTCCTGTGCCCCTTAGGGAGAGGGAGGATGTAAATTAGTATGTAAATTAGTATATTTCTATCCCATGAAACTTATCACAAGAACAAGTCTTCTGAGCAACTTTTGCAATTTGCATTCATTTCCAACTGCAGGAACAGAGCACAGGGAGCCGGATTTACTCACATCAGCTGGGATTCTCATTGGGGGATTTCTTGCATTTTAATGCAGTTTTATTGGGCAATATTGCTTTAAGGATACAGCCCTGATGTTACTGGACTACAGCTCCCAGCATGCCTCACCCTTCATTATATGTTATTCTGGGATTTGTAAATGTATAGTTTCCCATACATCCCTGCCCATACTAAAGCATTGTACTGAGGGTCACTGATGCTCTAATACATATAAGTCAAACACAAGGCCCAGGGGCCAAATCCGGCCCCCCTGGCTGTTTTATGTGGCCCTTGGTGAGTGAGTCTGACCATCCAGCCTGATCAATTTCCATTTTCCTCACATAGTAAGTAAGACTAAGAGGTATATTTATCATGCTGTGTAAAAAGTGGAGTGAAGCATTACCAGTAATGTTGCCCAAGGCAACCAATCAGAAATCAGATTTCAACAGTAGCAAAGCATCTATTGGCTGCTATGAGCAACATCACCGGTAATGTCTTACTCCACTTTTTACACATTGTGATAAATATACCCCTTAGTATCTAACTAAGTATATTAATAAAAAATTTGGCCGTGACTAAGCCTGTGTTTTAGATTTCAGCCCCCTTATGTGATTGAGTTTGACCCCCCTGCTCTAATATAATCACTAGGGGTCACTGGCTTGGGTATATCAGTGCGGGGGGGGGGGCAGTATAACTGTTGGACTAAAGGCTAATGCCATGCTACGTGTAAATATCAAATAGAACTGCAGAACTCTGCTCAATAAACAAAAAATTAACTACACACCATGGCCCCTATAACAAAATATTATCAGGAAATTATAACGAAAAAATTCCCTTTATTAAAAACTTCATCTTATTTTTGTACAGAGATGTGGGGCTCCTACACAGTAAGAACCTGCTGGACAAATAGTAAAAGAGCTGTAACACTTACCTACACTCTCCCTACTAACTGTATCCCACTCAGTACCTCCTCTGTGCACCTTAGGGAGAGGCAGACACATGATTTATTTATTTATTTATTTCCCCCCCCCCCAGACCTGCCCCAATGGATCCCCCACTCACAGTACAGGTATAAGCTGAACTACATACAGTATGGGCTCTGAAACCTTTAATAAAGTGATAAAATAAAATATATGCTCAATATGAAAAACAGAAAATTTTGACTGGTGCTGAGATTTGAATATGTAAATGAGTCTCACCATGGCTGGGGCACATACCTGCATGTTAATTCATGGAATGTTTGGGTACATCCCACTCAGTACCTACCTTGAGCAACTTTAGGCAGCATATAAATCAACATATAAGAAAAACAAACAAGCAAAAACAAAAGAAATGCGCCAAAACAATATCCTAAGAGCAATATGCAGATTAGAGAAATCTGATTGGCATTAACAATTCCAAGCCCTTGAGCTCACCAATCAGGCTCCATGCCTGGTCAGGCTCCTCCCCTCCTACAGTGCCAGTGATGGTAAATACCCACAAAGCCATACTAAAGAGCTGTACTTAGGGGCACTAATGTTCTAATATAATCACTAGGGGTCACTGGCTTGGGTATATCAGTGCGGGGGGGGGGGGCAGTATAACTGTTGGACTAAAGGCTAATGCCAGGCTATGTGTAAATATCAGGAGCAACTGCACCGCCCATTAACTACTCACTGTGATTCCTATCACAAAACATTATCAGAAAACCTGGAACATTAAAGAAACACTTCATAGAACAAAAACTCAAATCAATTGTTGCACAAAAAAGTGGGGCTCCTACACAATAAGACCCTGCTGGACAAATAGTAAAAGAGCTGTAACACTTACCTACACTCTCCCTACTAACTGTATCCCACTCAGTACCCCCCTGTGCCCCTTAGGGAGAGGCAGTCACGTTTCCCCCCCAGACCTGCCCCAATGGATCCCCCACTCACAGTACAGGTATAAGCTGAACTACATACAGTATGGGCTCTGAAACCCTTTCATAAAGTGATAAAATAAAATATACGATCAAAACACAGAACAGACAATTTTGATTGGTGCTGAGTTTCCAATATGTAAATTAGTCTCACCATTTCTTTCATATTCTAGAGCAGTGAGATATATGCTCAGTAGAATTCTCATTGGGGAATTTCCTTGCATCTATAATTACATATTTTGGCAACTTCTATAAAAAAAATTAGGGGGCGCAGTGGGGCAGCGTTATGGTTGGGTTTATAGCCCCTAAACTGCCTTGCCCATAGACTAACATTTCACTTATACCTTTTGGGTTTAATCACAGGAAATTGCCCCCCTGCATAATATCCTGCAATTAAACCAGATTGCTGTGAGTAATAGGTTTTAATCACAGTGACCCTAATTCTATTGCCCCTTAGGGAGAGGCAGTCACATGATCCCCCAGTTACAGTACAGATATAGGCTAAACTACATAAACATTATAGGCTCCAAATCCCTTAAATAAAGTTATTTATTTACCCCCCTCTGTGTGGCCCCCCACCTGTCTGGCTGCTTTGATGGCTTACTCTTGTGTAAGCTTTAAATGGTATCAGTACTGAGATTAACTGCCCCCCCCCCTGCATGGTTCTCACCTCAGATTCAGGCTGTAACCCCCCTGTATTGGTTAAACATGTAATCCCCTGTGTTTTTCACACCTTTTAATCTCTGCATTGTTCCCCCCTGCAGTGTTCACACCTCAGGCTCAGGCTGAAATCAACCCCATTGTTCCCCTGTTCACACCTCAGACAGTAGAAACCCACAAAGAGCAGTAGAAACCCACAAATAATCCCTGCACACTACAAAAAGAACATATACTGAGGTGGTACTGCAATTAAAAAGTTTTTTAATATATAGTTATTGTGCAGACTGTAGGAGCAGTGCCAGCATTGTGTCACTGTAGGCTGCCTGTGTGTGCCATACATAGGGCAGGCAGAGTATGGCACACATAGGCAGGGTAGGGCAGGCAGAGTATGGCACACACAGGCAGGGTAGGGCAGGCAGAGTATGGCACACACAGGCAGGGTAGGGAAGGCAGAGTATGGCACACACAGGCAGGGTAGGACAGGCAGAGTATGGCACACACAGGCAGGGTAGGGAAGGCAGAGTATGGCACACACAGGCAGGGTAGGGAAGGCAGAGTATGGCACACACAGGCAGGGTAGGGCAGGCAGAGTATGGCACACACAGGCAGGGTAGGGCAGGCAGAGTATGTATGGCACACACAGGCAGGGTAGGGCAGGCAGAGTATGGCACACACAGGCAGGGTAGGACAGGCAGAGTATGGCACACACAGGCAGGGTAGGACAGGCAGAGTATGGCACACACAGGCAGGGTAGGGAAGGCAGAGTATGGCACACACAGGCAGGGTAGGGAAGGCAGAGTATGGCACACACAGGCAGGGTAGGGCAGGCAGAGTATGGCACACACAGGCAGGGTAGGGCAGGCAGAGTATGTATGGCACACACAGGCAGGGTAGGGCAGGCAGAGTATGGCACACACAGGCAGGGTAGGGCAGGCAGAGTATGTATGGCACACACAGGCCAAGTGTGGCACAAACCAGCCAAGAATGGCACACACAGTCAAAGTATGGCTCACACAGGCAGGGTAGGGAAGGCAGAGTATGGCAGGTTTTTGCTGTACTACAACCATTAATATGGGTATGGTCATGTGATAACATGGGTGTGGTTTCAAGTGGGTGCAGTTTCAAAAAGGGGAGTGGTCAAAACTGGCTTCCATTATCGGCCCTCCACCACTTAGGTTGGAAAAATTCCGGCCCACGGTACAACAGAAGTTGGACAGCACTGTGTTAGACAAATAGTAAAAAGAACTGTAACACTTACCTACACTCTCCCTACTAACTGTATCCCACTCAGTACCCCCCTGTGCCCCTTAGGGAGAGGCAGTAACGTTTCCCCTCCAGATCTGCCCTAATGGATCCCCCACTCACAGTACAGGTAAAAACTGAACTACATAAATTATGGGCTCTGAAACCCTTTAATAAAGTGATAAAATAAAATATATGATCAACACACAGAACAGAGGATTTTAATTGGTGCTGAGTTTCCAATATGTAAATGAGTCTCACCATGGATTGGGCGCATACCGGCATGTTAATTCAGGAAATGCTCGGGTACAGCTTTAAAGGATAACTAAACCTTTTAAAAAATGAATGTAAAATCACTCAGTGTGCCTTTCTTAGCATGAGTGTGGGTATGAGGGCAGCTTTTGTACCCGTCCATAAAAAATGCCTAGAAGAAATATTATTTAAAAAATAATGACCGTGTGATCCCAGCCTGGATTTCCAAGGAACGTCTTTTATTGTTTAAACACTGGATTTTCAGCAGCCCGTCCAACTGACCTTCCAGGCCCGACTCCCTAAATCAGTATGTAATTACAGCATACAAAAATAATCCCCTGTGGGCAATATGCAGGTTAGGGGAATCTGATTGGCACTGACAGCAGCCAATATATACAGATACGGGCGGCACAAGGCTTTTGTAATTCAGGAAATCTATAGGTTCCCATTCATCCCTGCCCATACTAACGTGTTGTACTTAGGGGCACTAATGCTCTAATATAACAACTAGGGGTCACTGGCTTGGGTATATCAGTGCGGGGGGGGGGGGGCAGTATAACTGTTGGACTAAAGGCTAATGCCATGCTATGTGTAAATATCAGGAACAACTACAAAGCTCTGCTCAATAAACAAAATACTAACTACACATCTTCACCCCTATAACAAAACATTATAAGGAAATAACAAAGGAAATGTCTCCTTCATAAAAACTTACATTTATCATTGTACAGAGAGGGGAGCTCCTACACAGTAAGACCCTACTGGACAAATAGTAAAAGAGCTGTAAAACTTACCTACACTCTCCCTACTAACTGTATCCCACTCAGTACCCCCCTGTGCCCCTTAGGGAGAGGCAGTCACATGATTCCCCCCCAGACCTGCCCCAATGGATCCCCCACTCACATTACAGGTATAAGCTGAACTACATACATTATGGGCTCTGAAACCTTTTAATAAAGTGATAAAATAAAATATACGATCAAAACGCAGAACAGAGAATTTTGATTGGTGCTGAGTTTCCAATATGTAAATTAGTCTCACCATTTCTTTCATATTCTAGAGCAGTGAGATATATGCTCAGTAGAATTCTCATTGGGGAATTTCCTTGCATCTATAATTCCATATTTTGGCAACTTCTATAGCAAAACTAGGGGGCGCAGTGGGGCAGCGTTATGGTTGGGTTTATAGCCCCTAAAACACCTTGCCCATAGACTAACATTTCACTTATACCTTTTGGGTTTAATCACAGGAAATTGCCCCCCTGCATAATATCCTGCAATTAAACCAGATTGCTGTGAGTAATAGGTTTTAATCACAGTGACCCTAATTCTATTGCCCCTTAGGGAGAGGCAGTCACATGATCCCCCCAGTTACAGTACAGATATAGGCTAAACTACATACACATTATAGGCTCCAAAACCCTTAAATAAAGTTATAAGAACATATGATTAATGTGCAGAACACAAGATTATGATTGGTATTAACAGCTTAAGCATGGAAATTACAACTCACGTTAATATCCTTAACAACAAATTGTATTTCTATCTTTATACACACATTGGGGGGCTCCTACACAGTAAGAACCTGCTGTACAAATAGTAAAAGAGCTGTAACACTTGCCTACACTCTCCCTACTAACTGTAGCCCACTCAGTACCCCCCTGTGACCCTTAGGGAGAGGCAGACACATGATTTTTTTTTTTTTTTTTTTCTTCCCCCCCAGTTCTGCCCCAATGGATCCCCCACTCACAGTACAGGTATGTGCTGAACTACACACAGTATAGGCTCTGAAATTCTTTAATAAAGTGATATACTAAAATATATCCTCAATATGAAAACCAGAGGATTTTGATTGGTGCTGCAATTTCAATATGTAAATGAGTCTCACCATGGCTGGGGCACATACCTGCATGTTAATTCATGGAATGTTTGGGTACATCCCACTCAGTACCTACCTTGAGCACCTTTAGTAGAGGCAGCATATAAGTCAACATATAAGCAAAACAAACAATATCCAGATTAGAGAAATCTGATTGGCATTAACAGTTGTCAATTTACAAAAAAAAAAAAAAATGGGAAGCACAAGGTATTTGTAATTCAGGAAATGTATAGTTTCCCCTTCATCTCAGCCCAAGCCAGGGCAGGCTCCACCCACTCTAGACCCCACCCACACTCACATTTAGATAGGGCCAACACATGGCGAGATCCTTCACATCCTGCAAGAACATGGCCAAGGTTTGGACTCCACACACTACAGTCTGCAGAACCATCACTAGAACAGTTTTCTAGTTCATAAAAGCTTGGAGAGAGTTAAGAGGTCAGTTTTATACAAAGGGCCCCGTACAAAGGTAGGAAAGGTGTTTCAGAAACCCCCAACCTGCTGAGGAGCTTATCTGCAACTGAATCCACCACACATTCACTGAAGACAACAAGGACTCCATGTCCCACTTCTTTCTTCTCCACTTTGGCTCACACTAGTGTGGGACAGCTCCGACCCGTGCCACTAGGCCAGTCCGACCACAAAATGGCCACCCCTTAAGCTCACCAACCAAGCTCCATGGCTGGTCAGAAGAATAGGGACTTGGCTCCTCCCCTCCTACAGTGCCAGTGATGCTAAATACCAACAAAGCCATACTAAAGAGCTGTACTTAGGGGCACTAATGTTCTAATATAATCATTAGGAGTCACTGGCCTGGGTATATCAGTGCAATTGTGATTTCACTGTGACTCCAATAACAAAACATTATCAGAAAACCTATAATAGAAAAAAAAAATACTCAAAAGAACAAAAACTCCAATACATCATTGTACAGAAATGTAGGGCTCCAACAGCGTAAGCACCTACTAGACAAATAGTAAAAGAGCTGTAACACTTACCTATGCTCTCCCTACTAACTGTATGTAATTACAACATACAAAAATAAAGGGGAATGTGCAAAAATAATCCCCTGTGGGCAATGTGCAGGTTAGGGGAACAACTGCACCTCCCATTAACTACTCACTGTGACTCCTATAACTAGAAACCTAGAATATAAGAAAAATACTTCAAAAAATAAAAACTCAAATCTATTTTTGTTCAGAGATGTGGAGCTCCTACTCACTAAGAACCCACTGGACAAATAATAAAAGAACTATAACACTTACCTACACTCTCCCTACTAACTGTATCCCACTCAGTACTCCTTAGGGAGAGGCAGTCACATGATCCCCCAGTTACAGTACAGATATAGGCTAAACTACATACACATTATAGGCTCCAAAACCCTCAAATAAAGTTATTAGAACATATTATCAATCTGCAGAACACAGGATTCTGATTGGTGTCTACAGTTTAAGTATGCAAATTCCAACTTAAATTAATATCCTTAACAAAAAAAAATGTATTTCTACCTTTACACACAATTTGCGGTCGGACTGGCCTAGTGGCACGGGTAGGAGCTGCCCCACGTTAGTGTGAGCCAAAGCGGAACAGAAGGAAGTAGACGTTACTCAGCTGTTGCCGGACTACAAATCCCAGAATAATGTAACATATAATGAAGGGTGAGGCATGCTGGGAGCTGTAGTCCAGCAACATCAGGGCTGTATTCTTAAAGCAATATTGCCCAATAAAACTGCATTAAAATGCAAGAAATCCCCCAATGAGAATCCCAGCTGATGTGTGAAGACTTGTTCTTGTAATAAGTGCATGGGAGAGACACATTTACATACTAATTTACATACTGCCTCTCCCTAAGGGACACAGGGGAGGTACTGAGTGGGATACAGTTAGTAGGGAGAGTGTAGGTAAGTGTTACAGCTCTTTTACTATTTGTCCAGCAGGTTCTTACTGTGTAGGAGCCCACAAATTGTGTATAAAAACAGAAAGTAGATGTCCAGTAAGGTTACCAATATATAATTAGAAAGTTTGAAAACAAACTTCATGCTGATTTAAAAAAGTCACTGAATGAAATCTGATTGGCTGTTGTTGGCTCCACCCAGTTTTTCTAATCCTGGACCCCAGTAATAGTGTAAAAAACACTGCGCAATGTCTGGGGACCCTGGTTTTAATAGAGTTTGATTGGCAGCAATATAAATTTCCCCACTGAAAATCAATGCGTGACATCTAACTGGTGGTTGGTGGATCTGCCTAAATTGCTCTGGGATTTGTAGTCCAGCAACAACATTTAGTTGGGCAGTGCAGCACGGTTTAGTTCCCCTTGAAGACAACAAGGGCACCATGTCCCACTTCTTCCTTCTCCACTTTGGCTCACACTAGCGTGGGGCAGCCCCTACCCGTGCCACTAGGCCAGTCCGACCACAAAATGGCCACCCCTTGAGCTCACCAACCAAGCTCCATGGCTGGTCAGAAGAATAGGGACTTGGCTCCTCCCCTCCTACAGTGCCAGGGATGGTAAATACCAACAAAGCCATACTAAAGAGCTGTACTTAGGGGCACTAATGTTCTAATATAATCATTAGGAGTCACTGGCCTGGGTATATCAGTGCAATTGTGATTTCACTGTGACTCCAATAACAAAACATTATCAGAAAACCTATAATAGAAAAAAAAAATACTCAAAAGAACAAAAACTCCAATACATCATTGTACAGAAATGTAGGGCTCCAACAGCGTAAGCACCTACTAGACAAATAGTAAAAGAGCTGTAACACTTACCTACGCTCTCCCTACTAACTGTATGTAATTACAACATACAAAAATAAAGGGGAATGTGCAAAAATAATCCCCTGTGGGCAATGTGCAGGTTAGGGGAACAACTGCACCTCCCATTAACTACTCACTGTGACTCCTATAACTAGAAACCTAGAATATAAGAAAAATACTTCAAAAAATAAAAACTCAAATCTATTTTTGTTCAGAGATGTGGAGCTCCTACTCACTAAGAACCCACTGGACAAATAATAAAAGAACTATAACACTTACCTACACTCTCCCTACTAACTGTATCCCACTCAGTACTCCTTAGGGAGAGGCAGTCACATGATCCCCCAGTTACAGTACAGATATAGGCTAAACTACATACACATTATAGGCTCCAAAACCCTCAAATAAAGTTATTAGAACATATTATCAATCTGCAGAACACAGGATTCTGATTGGTGTCTACAGTTTAAGTATGCAAATTCCAACTTAAATTAATATCCTTAACAAAAAAAAATGTATTTCTACCTTTACACACAATTTGCGGTCGGACTGGCCTAGTGGCACGGGTAGGAGCTGCCCCACGTTAGTGTGAGCCAAAGCGGAACAGAAGGAAGTAGACGTTACTCAGCTGTTGCCGGACTACAAATCCCAGAATAATGTAACATATAATGAAGGGTGAGGCATGCTGGGAGCTGTAGTCCAGCAACATCAGGGCTGTATTCTTAAAGCAATATTGCCCAATAAAACTGCATTAAAATGCAAGAAATCCCCCAATGAGAATCCCAGCTGATGTGTGAAGACTTGTTCTTGTAATAAGTGCATGGGAGAGACACATTTACATACTAATTTACATACTGCCTCTCCCTAAGGGACACAGGGGAGGTACTGAGTGGGATACAGTTAGTAGGGAGAGTGTAGGTAAGTGTTACAGCTCTTTTACTATTTGTCCAGCAGGTTCTTACTGTGTAGGAGCCCACAAATTGTGTATAAAAACAGAAAGTAGATGTCCAGTAAGGTTACCAATATATAATTAGAAAGTTTGAAAACAAACTTCATGCTGATTTAAAAAAGTCACTGAATGAAATCTGATTGGCTGTTGTTGGCTCCACCCAGTTTTTCTAATCCTGGACCCCAGTAATAGTGTAAAAAACACTGCGCAATGTCTGGGGACCCTGGTTTTAATAGAGTTTGATTGGCAGCAATATAAATTTCCCCACTGAAAATCAATGCGTGACATCTAACTGGTGGTTGGTGGATCTGCCTAAATTGCTCTGGGATTTGTAGTCCAGCAACAACATTTAGTTGGGCAGTGCAGCACGGTTTAGTTCCCCTTGAAGACAACAAGGGCACCATGTCCCACTTCTTCCTTCTCCACTTTGGCTCACACTAGCGTGGGACAGCCCCTACCCGTGCCACTAGGCCAGTCCGACCACAAAATGGCCACCCCTTGAGCTCACCAATCAGGCTCCATGGCTGGTCAGAAGAATAGGGACTTGGCCCCTCCCCTCCTACAGTGCCAGTGATGGTAAATACCCACAAAGCCATACTAAAGCGTTGTACTTAGGGGCACTAATGTTCTAATATAATCACTAGGAGTTACTGGCTTGGGTATATCAGTGCGGGGGGGGGGGGGGGGCAGTATAACTGTTGGACTAAAGGCTAATGCCATGCTATGTGTAAATATCAGGAACAACTGCACCACCCATTAACTACTCACTGTGACTCCTATAACAAAACATTACCAGAAAACCTAGAATATAAAAAAAACATTTCATAGAACAAAAACTCAAATCTATTATTGTACAAAAAAATTGGGGCTCCTACACAGTAAGAACCTGCTGGACAAATAGTAAAAGAGCTGTAACACTTACCTACACTCTCCCTACTAACTGTATCCCACTCAGTACCCCCTGTGTCCCTTAGGGAGAGACAGTCACATGAATTTTTCCCCCCCCAGACCTGCCCCAATGGATCCCCCACTCACAGTACAGGTATAAGCTGAACTACATACAGTATAGGCTCTGAAACCCTTTAATAAAGTGATAAAAAAAAATACACGATCAAAACAAAGAACAGAAGATTTTGATTGGTGCTGAGTTTTCAATATGTAAATGAGTCTCACCATGGATTGGGCGCATACCGGCATGTTAATTCAGGAAATGCTCGGGTACAGCTTTAAAGGATATGTAAACTGTTAAAAAAATGAATGTAGAATCACTCAGTGTGCCTTTCTTAGCATGAGTGTGGGTATGAGGGCAGTTTTTGTACCCCTCCATGAAAAATGCCTGGAAGAAATATTATTTAAAAATAATGACCATGTGACCCCAGCCCAGATATCCTAGGAACGTCTTTTCTTGTTTAAAAACTGGATTTTCAGCAGCCCGTCCAACTGAACTTCCAGGCCCGACTCCCTAAATCAGTATGTAATTACAGCATACAAAAATAATCCCCTGTGGGCAATATGCAGGTTAGGGGAATCTGATTGGCACTGACAGCAGCCAATATATACAGATACGGGCGGCACAAGGCTTTTGTAATTCAGGAAATGTATAGGTTCCCATTCATCCCTGCCCATACTAACGTGTTGTACTTAGGGGCACTAATGCTCTAATATAATCACTAGGGGTCACTGGCTTGGGTATATCAGTGCGGGGGGGGGGCAGTATAACTGTTGGACTAAAGGCTAATGCCGTGCTATGTGTAAATATCAGGAACAACTGCACCACCCATTAACTACTCACTGTGACTCCTATAACAAAACATTATCAAAAAACCTAGAACATAAAATAAACACTTCATAGAACAAAAACTCAAATCTATTGTTGTACAAAAAAGTGGGGCTCCTACACAGTAAGAACCTGCTGGACAAATAGTAAAAGAGCTGTAACACTTACCTACACTCTCCCTACTAACTGTATCCCACTCAGTACCCCCCTCTGCCCCTTAGGGAGAGGCAGTCACATGATTCCCCCCCAGACCTGCCCCAATGGATCCCCCACTCACAGTACAGGTATAAACTGAACTACATACAGTATAGGCTCTGAAACCCTTTAATAAAGTGATAAAATAAAATATACGATCAACACATAGAAATAAGATTTTGATTGGTGCTGAGTGTCCAATAGATAAATTAGTCTCACCATGGATTGGGCGCATACCGGCATGTTAATTCAGGAAATGCTCGGGTACAGCTTTAAAGGATAACTAAACCTTTTAAAAAATGTTAAACCTGCACTTGTAATGCTCTTTGTAGCAACTCCCAGTAGGTATCAGAATAGCAGCTAGGATTAGTAGTGAAACGTCTGCAATGATTACCTAACAAGTCCAGTTGCTTTAAGTTTATTTATACTAGATATACCATGACCTGGATGAATGAAAATTTTCATAGACCGCTCTTTTACTATTTGTCCAGCAGGTTCTTACTGTGTAGGAGCCCAACGTGTGTATAAAGACAGAACTGTATATATTCAGTAAAGATGTTCATTTATAACCATAGAATGAATGTTTCTGTTGTAAAACCTGCACTTGTAATGCTCTTTGTAGTAAACTTCCTACAGGCCCCGCCCCATAGTGTAACCCCACCACCAATCAGAATTTTACTTTGTAAATTCTAATCAGCATGTAATTGGTTGCTTTTTTAAAGGGATTCTGTCATGGGCAAACATTTTTTTTTCCATTTGTATCAGTAGCATTGCTCCAGCAGAATTATGCACTTAAATCTGCAGCCAATCAGCTGAACAGTGAGAATGTAAGAGGGTAGCAGTTCCCCGACACCTGCATTGCTAAAAACGCTCCCATGTGATATCCCCCCCCCCCTCACCCCCAGCAGCCGATCAGCAGAACAATGGGAAGGGAGCAAGATAGCAGCTCCCAGTAGGTATCAGAATAGCACTCAATAGTAAGAAATCCAAGTCCGGCTTGGGACTCCTCCAGTTACATGTGAGTAGGAGAAACAATAGGTTAGCTGAAAGCAATTCTAATGTGTAGCGCTGGCTGAAAGCTCAGGCTCAGGCACACTTTACTGCTGCGCTGCAAGTTGGAGTGATATTCCCCCCCCCCCCCCTCACCCCTCACCCCCTCACCCCCAGCAGCCGATCAGCAGAACAATGGGAAGGGAGCAAGATAGCAGCTCCCAGTAGGTATCAGAATAGCACTCAATAGTAAGAAATCCAAGTCCGGCTTGGGACTCCTCCAGTTACATGGGAGTAGGAGAAACAATAGGTTAGCTGAAAGCAGTTCTAATGTGTAGCGCTGGCTGAAAGCTCAGACTCAGGCACACTTTACTGCTGCACTGCAAGTTGGAGTGATATCCCCCCCCCCTCACCCCCAGCAGCCGATCAGCAGAACAATGGGAAGGGAGCAAGATAGCAGCTCCCAGTAGGTATCAGAATAGCACTCAATAGTAAGAAATCCAAGTCCGGCTTGGGACTCCCCCAGTTACATGGGAGTAGGAGAAACAATAGGTTAGCTGAAAGCAGTTCTAATGTGTAGCGCTGGCTGAAAGCTCAGACTCAGGCACACTTTACTGCTGCGCTGCAAGTTGGAGTGCTATCCCCCCCTCCCCCTACAAATCAACCATTTTTTTTAGACACTATATGTTGGATTATATAGTTATATATTGACAATCTGGTAAAAAGCATTTCTGTTCTTATACAAAGGTTGTGGCTCCTACACAGTAAGAACCTGCTGGACAAATAGTAAAAGAGCTGTAACACTTACCTACACTCTCCCTACTAACTGTATCCCACTCAGTACCCCCCTGTGCCCCTTAGGGAGAGGCAGTATGTAAATTAGCATGTCAATTAGCATGTAAATTAGCATGTAAATATTTCTGTCCCATGAAACTTATCACAAGAACAAGTCTCCTGAGCAACTTTTGCAATTTGCATTCATTTCCAATTGCAGGAACAGAGAACAGGGAGCCAGATTTACTCACATCAGCTGGGATTCTCATTGGGGGATTTCTTGCATTTTAATGCAGTTTTATTGGGCAATATTGCTTTAAGAATACAGCCCTGATGTTGCTGGACTACAGCTCCCAGCATGCCTCACCCATCATTATGTTATTCTGGGATTTGTACATTTATAGTTTCCCATTCATCCCTGCCCAAAGCGTTGTGTTGTACTTAGGGGCACTAATGCTCTAATATAATCACTAGGAGTCACTGGCTTGGGTATATCAGTGGGGACAGTATAACTGTCACTGTGCAAATATCTGGAAGATCTGCAGAGCTCTGCTCAATAAACAAAAAGTTAACTACACACCATGGCCCCTATAACAATACACTAACAGGAAACAAGAGATGAAAAGTTAGGTTTAATCACAGTGACCCTAATTCTATTGCCCCTTAGGGAGAGGCAGTCACATGATCCCCCAGTTACAGTACAGATATAGGCTAAACTACATACACATTATAGGCTCCAAAACCCTCAAATAAAGTTATTAGAACATATTATCAATGTGCAGAACACAGGATTCTGATTGGTGTTAACAGTTTAAATATGCAAATTCGAACTCACATTAATATCCTTAAAGGACAACTAAAGCCTAAAAAAGAATATGGCTAGAAATGTTTAGTTATGTGTTTTGGGCCCCTGTACCAGCCCAAAGTCACCAAAGCTCTATAGAAATAAAGCCCCATGCCCCTGAAGATGCCCCCAGTAGCTCTCCATCTTTTGCCTTGCCCAACTACTGCACATGCTCAGTCTGCTTTTGGCTGATGTCAGTGACCTGAGCTTAGGGATCGACTCACAATATTTTTCTTTCCCCTGCCAGCTTGGTCTGGTCACTATTAAACATGCATACTAGCCAACCAATCACAGTCCTGTCTGGCTGCTCTCTAAAAAACTAAAGGCCTTTTGAGCTTGGGGCGAGACTTTAGCTGAATCCTTAGTGGGGCTACTGAGCTGTGTAACAAATATAAGTTACAAAGGTTGGAAACAGAGGCAGAAGCTGTGACAAAAGTTCCAGTCACTTTGCTGTTACAAACAGCCCCTCTGGGAACAAACTGCCCCATTGTAAAGGTTTCTCTGTATGTAACACAGTGACTGTATCTGCCCATTACACTCCCCCCATGGCTAAGACACATAATATTATTCATCTTAGAACTTTAGCACAAAACAGACCAATAACTTCTCACAAAGTGTTTATGAAGCAGTTGCATGGGGGTTTGTGTGCATTACACACGGGGAGAGGCCAAACTGTGCCAGTAGGTGTATAGGCAGAACAACATGTACAGGGGAACCTCTGCACAAACACTATGTTCCTTCCCAGGATGCAAAGTGACTGACACTGAGCTCAGAGTTTGTGTCTCACTATTATAAACAGGCTGTGTATGGCACCCCCAGTCTGTATGGAACCCCCAGTCTGTATGGAACCCCCAGTCTGCTCAGCAACCCCCAGTCTGCTCAGCAACCCTTTGCTTTGGTCAGTGTAATATGAGTATAAGAGATAGTCATTTATAGAAAGATAGAATTCAGAATGTGTTTATATTAGAAAAAGCCCCAATTATCTTCTGAGCTGATATTTTGGGGGATGGGGATATGGGAATATTTGGGAGTTTGTTGTAAACAAGTTATGTCTAAATACTGAGCTAAAGCTTGTTTGTATTGGTAGCCTGTAATAAACTGTGTATAATAGGGCAGCACTAGTTTATATGTACCTGTACCCATGATGCACCTGTGTTTCTGTGCCAATGGGGTCATTTGTAGGTTCCACCTAGTTCTCCATGGAGGAAAAAAATATATACACAAAAGCACTGACCAATGAGAATGCTGATTAGATTCCCAGCACCATATCAGCCGTTTTGATATTATCTTACATATAGAGATAATGATGTCATTTTCCCGTCATTATATGACACAGGAATCAGACATGGGGATAAAGGGACAGACTTGTTCAGTGCTGGGAAACGGTGCTTATTGCTCCCAACTCCAATTGCAGGAACAGAGAACAGGGAGCCGGATTTACTCACATCAGCTGGGATTCTCATTGGGGGATTATTTTGCATATTTATGCAGCCACTGGCTTTGTGCTGTTGTTTTGATAATTTACAACGTTCCCTAAGCTCCGCCTCCCAACAGCAGCCCAGAGCAAACTGAGCATGTGCAGGAGCCAGATCTTTTAGAAGATGGTATAACAAAGTAATAAGATGGCAGCCCCCTGTGGACAACTTTGATAGCGTAAATCATTATTTTAATTAGGCTTCTCAGCCTCTGGGCTTGTGCAGTAAGTTCAGAATGTTTATGTTTATGTTCAGAATATAAAATACAGCATTTCTAATGATTTTGTATTTTAGGCTTTAGTTCTCCTTTAACCACAAATTGTATTTCTATCTTTATACACACGTTGGGGCTCCTACACAGTAAGAACCTGCTGGACAAATAGTAAAAGAGCTGTAACACTTAACTACACTCTCCCTACTAACTGTATCCCACTCAGTACCCCCCTGTGTCCCTTAGGGAGAGGCAGTCACATGAATTCCCTCCAGACCAGCCCCAATGGATCCCCCCACTCACAGTACAGGTATAAACTGAACTAAATAAATTATAGGCTCTGAAACCCTTTCATAAAGTGATAAAATAAAATATATGATCAACACACAGAACAGAAGATTTTGATTGGTGCTGAGTGTCCAATAGATAAATTAGTCTCACCATGGATTGGGCGCATACCGGCATGTTAATTCAGGAAATGCTCGGGTACAGCTTTAAAGGATAACTAAACCTTTTAAAAAATGAATGTAAAATCACTCAGTGTGCCTTTCTTAGCATGAGTGTGGGTATGAGGGCAGCTTTTGTACCCGTCCATAAAAAATGCCTAGAAGAAATATTATTTAAAAAATAATGACCATGTGATCCCAGCCCAGATATCCTAGGAACATCTTTTCCTGTTTAAACACTGGATTTTCAGCAGCCCGTCCAACTGACCTTCCAGGCCCGACTCCCTAAACCAGTATGTAATTACAGCATGCAAAAATAATCCCCTGTGGGCAAAATGTAGATTAGAGGAATCTGATTGGCACTGACAGCAGCCAATATATACAGATACGGGCGGCACAAGGCTTTTGTAATTCAGGAAATGTATAGTTTCCCATTCATCCCTGCCCATACTAACGTGTTGTACTTAGGGGCACTAATGCTCTAATATAACCACTAGGGGTCACTGGCTTGGGTATATCAGGGGAGGGGGGGACAGTATAACTGTCAGACCGTAGGCAAATGCCATGCTACGTGTAAATACCAGGAACAATCGCTCATTAAACAAAATATTAATTATATACCTTATAGCCCTAAAACAAAAAATTACCAGGCAATAATAAAAAAAAAAAATACTAATATTAAAAACTTGAATCTATCATTGTACAGAAATGTGGGGCTCCTACATAGTAAGAACCTGCTGGACAAATAGTAAAAGAGCTGTAACACTTACCTACACTCTCCCTACTAACTATATCCCACTCAGTACCTCCCTGTGCAGCTTAGGGAGAGGCAGTCATATGATATTTTTTATTTATTTTTTTCCCCCAGACCTACCCCAATGGATCCCCCACTCACAGTACAGGTATAAGCTGAACTACATATATTACAGGCTCTGAAAACCTTTAATAAAGTGATATACTAAAATATATGATCAATATGAAAACCAGAGGATTTTGACTGGTGCTGAGATTTGAATATGTAAATGAGCCTCACCATGGCTGGGGCACATACCTGCATGTTAATTCATGGAATGTTTGGGTACATCCCACTCAGTACCTACCTTTAGTAGAGGCAGCACATAAGTCAACATATAAGCAAAACAAAGGAAATGCGCCAAAACAATACCCTAAGAGCAATATGCAGATTAGAGAAATCTGATTGACAGTTGTCAATTTACAAAAAAAAGGGCAGAACAAAGAATTTATAATTCAGGAAAATTATAGTTTCCCCTTCGCATCAACCCAAGCCAGTCCTCAGTCCTCAGTCCTCAGTCCTCACTCACCCACTCACCCACTCACCCACTCACCCACTCACCCACTCACCCATAGTGAGATGCTTCTCACTATACAAGAACATGGCCCAGGTTTGGACTCCACGCACTACAGTCTGCAGAACCATCACTAGAACAGTTTTCCAGGTCATAAAAGCTTGGAGAGAGTTAAATGGCCAGTTGTATACAAAGGGCACCAACCAGGCTCCATGTCTGGTCATAGGAACTTGGCTCCTCCCCCTTCTACTGTGCCAGTGATAGTAATTATGGGCAAAGCCATACTGAAGTGTTGTAGTTAGGATCACTAATGTTCTAATTTAAAGGGGATATAAACCCAACCATAACGCTGCCCCACTGCGCCCCCTAGTGTTGCTATAGTCGTAATTCTAGATGCAAGGAAATTCCCCAATGAGAATTCTACTGAGCAACAATGTGACTGTAAGTGCAAGAGAAGTGACCAATGAGAATGCTGATTCCCTGTGTCAGGCCCCTTGCTGGTACCTTACATATAGAGATAATGATGGCATTTTCCCCTCATTATATGGCACAGGAATCAGACATGGGGATAAAGGGACAGACTTGTTCAGTGCTGGGAAACTGTGCTTATTGCTCCCAACTCCAATTGCAGGAACAGAGAACAGGGAGCCGGATTTACTCACATCAGCTGGGATTCTCATTGGGGGATTTCTTGCATTTTAATGCAGTTTTATTGGGCAATATTGCTTTAAGAATACAGCCCTGATGTTGCTGGACTACAGCTCCCAGCATGCCTCACCCTTCATTATATGTTACATTATTCTGGGATTCGTAGTCCGGCAACAGCTGAGTAACGTTTGGTTGCGCCGCGCTGTGCCGCAGGGTTTAGTTCCCCTTTAATATATACCTAAAATGTAAGTAGTAATTTACATGCTGAAAACTGTTGCCACCAATCAAAATCCTGTGTTCTACACATTGATCATATATTCTTATAACTTCATTCAAGGGTTTTGGAGCCTATAATCTCTATGTAGTTTAGTACAGTGTTTTTCAACCTTTTTTGGGCAAAGGCACACTTGTTTCATGAAAAAAATCACGAGGCACACCACC
The DNA here is from genome assembly GCF_000004195.4 of Xenopus tropicalis. Lineage (NCBI taxonomy): Eukaryota > Metazoa > Chordata > Amphibia > Anura > Pipidae > Xenopus > Xenopus tropicalis. Next base: position 130,094,410 of record NC_030683.2, on the reverse strand, counting down.
ATTAGAAAATGTTAAAAAAATTTAACTCTGTGCCCAGCAGCAGTGCCCCCCTAGTACATTGGTGCCAAGAGCAGTGCCCCCCTAGTACATTGGTGCCCAGCAGCAGTGCCCCCCTAGTACATTGGTGCCAAGAGCAGTGCCCCCCTAGTACATTGGTGCCCAGCAGCAGTGCCCCCTAGTACATTGGTGCCAAGAGCAGTGCCCCCTAGTACATTGGTGCCAAGAGCAGTGCCCCCCTAGTAAATTGGTGCCAAGAGCAGTGCCCCCCTAGTACATTGGTGCCCAGCAGCAGTGCCCCCCTAGTACATTGGTGCCAAGAGCAGTGCCCCCCTAGTACATTGGTGCCAAGAGCAGTGCCCCCCTAGTACATTGGTGCCCAGCAGCAGTGCCCCCCTAGTACATTGGTGCCAAGAGCAGTGCCCCCCTAGTACATTGGTGCCCAGCAGCAGTGCCCCCCTAGTACATTGGTGCCAAGAGCAGTGCCCCCCAGTACATTGGTGCCCAGCAGCAGTGCCCCCCAGTACATTGGTGCCAAGAGCAGTGCCCCCCTAGTACATTGGTGCCCAGCAGCAGTGCCCCCTAGTACATTGGTGCCCAGCAGCAGTGCCCCCCAGTACATTGGTGCCAAGAGCAGTGCCCCCCAGTACATTGGTGCCCAGCAGCAGTGCCCCCCAGTACATTGGTGCCAAGAGCCAGCCCCCCTAGTACATTGGTGCCCAGCAGCAGTGCCCCCATAAGTCAGTGTGCCACGTGGACCCCCTAATACATTGGTGCCCAGCAGCATTTTACTTCTGCTCTTCGGCGGCTTCTCCGGTGGCTTCAGCAGCATCGTATCCCTCAGGCGCGCCGCCTCTGCACTTCTGCCTACACGCGACCGCACACAGGCCCTTTTATAACGTTGCGCCCCGTGCGTACTGACGTCACCCGTACACACAGGGCGCAACCAATGACAGGGCCCGGATTTTATTAAAGGGGGCCCGAGCTACTAAGAAAAACTGTAGCATCGCCGGGCCCCCTTTGAAAGTAAAAATTGCGGCCCTGCCTACGGCACACCAGTCAGCATCTCGCGGCACACTAGGGTTGAAAAACGCTGGTTTAGTATATATATCTGTACTGTAACAGGGGGCTGTATTAGGGCAGATCTGGAAAGGGGCAGGAGATCATGTGACTGCCTCTCCCTAAGGGGCAATAGCATTAGGTTCACTGTGATTAAAACATATTACTTGCAGAAGTCTGGGATATGTAGAGAAAAATTTGAAGGGAGCAATTTGCTGCGATGAAGCCTGTTAGTAAAAGAGAACATATTTTGATTTCTGTGATCCCAATGTTAATCTATGGAAGGCATTTAGAGGAGATTTGTAGCCAACAGTGATAATTCATTTACTCATAATGACCGCAAATCTCCTTTATTTACAAAAAATCTGAAAAAATCATAAAATATACAATATGAAAAAAATGCTTGCAAGAATAAAAAGTTAAACCTATTATTGTACTGCGAAGTGGGGCTCCTACACAGTAAGAACCTGCTGGACAAATAGTAAAAGAGCTGTAACACTTACCTACACTCTCCCTACTAACTGTATCCCACTCAGTACCCCCCTGTGCCCCTTAGGGAGAGGCAGTCACGTTTCCCCCCCCAGACCTGCCCCAATGGATCCCCCACTCACAGTACAGGTATAAACTGAACTACATACATTATAAGCTCTGAAACCCTTTAATAATGTGATAAAATTAAATATACGAGAACAGAGAATTTTAATTGGTGCTGAGTTTCCAATATGTAAATTAGTTGCACCATGGCTTGGGTGTATACTGGCATTTTTAAAGACAAGTAAACCTTGAAAAAAAAATGTTGCTCAGTGTGCCTTTCTTAGCATGAGTGTGGGTATGAGGGCAGTTTTTGTACCCGTCCATAAAAAATGCCTGGAAGAAATTTTATTGAAAAAAATAATGACCGTGTGACCCCAGCCCCAGCCTAGGAACGTCTTTTATTGTACAGACACCGGATTTATATACCAGCTGTCTAAAACTGCTGATATCTGAAAAACAGCTAAAACTAGTTGTATAGGAGACTTGTTCTTGAGTTGTCGGCTCTTGACAGAGTCATATTTCCATACTGCCTCTCCCTAAGGTGAACAGGGGGGAACTGAGTGGGATACAGTTAGTAGGGAGAGTGTAGCATCATGGGACATTATCAGGCAATAAAAAAAACAAATCTATCTTTGTACAGAGATGTGAGGCTCCTACAGAGTAAGAACCTGCTGGACAAATAGTAAAAGAGCTGTAACACTTACCTACACTCTCCCTACTAACTGTATCCCACTCAGTACCCCCCTGTGCCCCTTAGGGAGAGGCAGTATGTAAATTAGTATGTAAATGTGTCTCTGTCATGCAATGACCACAAGAAGTAGTCTACTATACAACTTTTTTTCATTTGCATTCATTCTCTAGTTTTAGCTTTTTCTGAGATATCAGCAGTTCTAAAAAGCTGGTATGTTAACAAAAAATTATAAATAATATTAAAAAAAAAAAAACTAGAATATGAAGAAAAGGCTTCCAAGAAAAAAATCTTCAACCTATTTTTGTACAGAGATGTGGGGCTCCTACACAGTAAGAACCTGCTGGACAAATAGTAAAAGAGCTGTAACACTAACCTACACTCTCCCTACTAACTGTATCCCACTCAGTACCCCCTGTGGCCCTTAGGGAGAGGCAGTCACATGATTCTGCCCCAGTACAGGCATATGGACTACATGGATGAGAAATGAATGGAAAAGGATGCTACGCATTAGAAAGTTTGAGAACAAACTTCATGCTGGTTTAAAAAATTATAAGTCACTGAATGAAATCTGATTGGCTGTTGTTGGCTCCATCCAGGTTTTCTAATCCTGGACCCCAGTTATATTGTAAAAAACACTGCGCAATGTCTGGGGACCCTGGTTTTAATAGAGTTTGATTGGCAGCAATATAAATTTCCCCACTGAAAATCAATAACTGGTGGTTGGTGGATCTGCCTAAATTGCTCTGGGATTTGTAGTCCAGCAACAACGTTTAGTTGAGCAGTGCAGCACGGTTTAGTTCCCCTTGAAGACAACAAGGACTCCATGTCCCACTTCTTCCTTCTCCACTTTGGCTCACACTAGCGTGGGACAGCCCCTACCCGTGCCACTAGGCCAGTCCGACCACAAAATGGCCACCCCTTGAGCTCGCCAATCAGGCTCCATGCCTGGTCAGAAGAATAGGAACTTGGCTCCTCCCCTCCTACAGTGCCAGGGATGGTAAATACCCACAAAGCCATACTAAAGTGTTGTACAGCGTTGGCACTAATGTTCTAATATAATCACTAGGAGTGACTGGCTTGGGTATATCAGTGCGGGGGGGGGGGGCAGTATAACTGTTGGACTAAAGGCTAACGCCAGGCTATGTGTAAATATCAGCAACAACTGCAATGCCCATTAACTCTTTTACTGCCAAGCACGTATGGCATACGTGCTGGCAGTAAAAGGGCTTAAACGCCAACGACGTGTCTCATACGTCGTTGGCGTTTAAGCGCTGCCCTCTGCAGCGGCGGCATGTGCCGCCGCTGCAGAGGGCTTCTAACAATGACAGCCCCCCTGGGCAATGTGCCAGGGGGGCTGTCATCAGGGTCCTGCGAGCCGATCGCTCGCAGGACCCTCCAGGAAGCAGCAGACGCGATCGCATCGCGTCTGCTGCTTCCTGCTTCCTCCCTCTCCCCCAGCGCCGGCCCAAATGAGGAAGGAGGCGATCGGTCTTCAGGAACAGGTAAGGAGTTTTTTTTTTTCTTGCATTTACACACTTTTACACACTTATACACACATTTACATACATTTATACACACTTACATACATTTACACACACTTACAGCACACATTTTAGCATTTCTTTATTTTTTATTTTTTTTCATTTTTCACACTTTTATACACTTATTTACACTCATATACACACTTACACACTATCACACAACTTTTACACATGTACACACATGTATACACAAACACTTTGGGTTTTTTTTGTTTTGCTTTTTTTTTTTTTTTTTTTTCATTTTACCACTTTGTTTTTATTTTCTTTTACCTAAAAACTGTTTATTTTGACAGCGTAACTATTGGATCAGATATTCTGGCCACTAATTACACTGTCATGTGACTTATTTTGTTGTTTCACTGATTTGCACAATTTTTGTGGTTTTATCACATTTTATCCCTATATAAGTGTTCCTGATCTGTTTTTAGCGTAGCTTTGCCAGGTGTAACTTTGGTGTACAAAAATAACTTTACCTATTTTGAATTCATCAGAATGTGTACTTTCCAAAAATATATGGTTTTCTGGGGGTCACTGTATAGTTAGGGGGGGTTACTGCACATAATACACTGACAGGGGGCTCTGTGTGCAAAAGCTGAGTTGGCAGGCGAGAAATCCTTATGCGCTATTTTCATTTTGGGTTCAGTACATACCGCAGACTTTGGTATATCTATGCATATTGGGCATCAAACTGTTCAGTAGGCCTCTGGTGTTCCTATTTGGGGTGACTTGCCTTTGTACGCAAGAAATTGTGTGAGATAAATGCGGCAAATTGCAACATTTTTAGGCGATTTTCTGAAATGTCATAAAAACCGATAACTTTAGGAAAGCTTTGCGGCTTGGTACTTTGGTGTAGAAAGGACTCTTTACCCTTGTTGGATTTGTCAGAATGTGTACTTTCCAAAAATATATGGTTTTGTGGTGGTCTCTGTATAGTTAGGGGAAGTTTTGGCACATAATACACTGACAGGGGGCTCTGTGTGCAAAAGCTGAGCTGGCAGGCGAGAAATCCTTATGCGCTATTTTCATTTAGGGTTCAGTACATACTGCAGACTTTGGTATATCTATGCATATTGGGCATCAAACTGTTCAGTAGGCCTCTGGTGTTCCTATTTGGGGTGACTTGCCTTTGTACGCAAGAAATTGTGTGAGATAAATGCGACAAATTGCAACATTTTTAGGCGATTTTCTGAAATGTCATAAAAACCAATAACTTTAGGAAAGCTCTGCAGATTGGTACTTTGGTGTAGAAAGGACTCTTTACCCTTGTTGGATTTGTCAGAATGTGTACTTTCCAAAAATATATGGTTTTGTGGGGGATCTGTATAGTTAGGGGAAGTTTTGGCACATAATACACTGACAGGGGGCTCTGTGTGCAAAAGCTGAGCTGGCAGGCGAGAAATCCTTATGCGCTATTTTCATTTAGGGTTCAGTACATACCGCAGACTTTGGTATATCTATGCATATTGGGCATCAAACTGTTCAGTAGGCCTCTGGTGTTCCTATTTGGGGTGACTTGCCTTTGTACGCAAGAAATTGTGTGAGATAAATGCGACAAATTGCAACATTTTTAGGCGATTTTCTGAAATGTCATAAAAACCGATAACTTTAGGAAAGCTCTGCGGATTGGTACTTTGGTGTAGAAAGGACTCTTTACCCTTGTTGGATTTGTCAGAATGTGTACTTTCCAAAAATATATGGTTTTGTGGGGGTCACTGTATGGTTAGGGGAAGTTTTGGCACATAATACACTGACAGGGGGCTCTGTGTGCAAAAGCTGAGCTGGCAGGCGAGAAATCCTTATGCGCTATTTTCATTTTGGGTTCAGTACATACCGCAGACTTTGGTATATCTATGCATATTGGGCATCAAACTGTTCAGTAGACCTCTGGTGTTCCTTTTTGGGGTGATTTGTCTTTATCTGATCTTTATCAAGAAATTGTGAGAGATAAATGCGGCAAATTGCAACATTTTTATGCGATTTTCGAAATGTCATATAAATCTGCAAACTTAGGAAAGCTTTACAGCTTGGTACTTTGTAGCAATAAGAAATATTTACCCATTATAGATTCGGGGGGATGTGTATTTTCCAAAAATATATGGCTTTCTGGGGTGAATGTACTTTTTTTGTAGCATTATCCCACATAAAGGATGTAAATGTGTTGATTTTGCAGGAGCTGAAATGATAGATCATATGGGGGTATGTTCCCATTGGGGCCCCTACATGCCACATACTTAGGTAAACCTATACATATTGGGCATCAAACTGTTCAGTGGACCCCTGGCATTCAAATTTAGGGTGTTTTATCTTGGTACCTAACACTATGTGGGAGATAAGATGCTGCAAAGTGGAAGCTTTGAGGGGATTTTTGGAAATGTCATCAAAATTGCTAACTTTAGAAAAGCTGTGCGGCTTGGTACTTTGGAGTAGAAAGACATGGGTACCCATTTTAGATTCGGGGGAATGTGTACTTTCCAAAAATATATGACTTTCTGGGGTGAGCGTACTTTTTTGTAGCTTTATCTCACATATAATGATGTAAATGTGTTGATTTTGCAGGAGCTGAAATGACAGAAATGACAGTATATATGGGGGTATGTTCACATTCGGGCCCCTACATGCCACATACTTGGGTAAACCTATACATATTATACATATTGGGCATCAAACTGTTCAGTGGACCCCTGGTGTTCAAATTCAGGGTGTTTTATCTTGGTACCTAATTCTATGTGGGAGATAAGATGCTGCAAAGTGGAAGCTTTGAGGGGATTTTTGGAAATGTCATCAAAATTGCTAACTTTAGAAAAGCTGTGCGGCTTGGTACTTTGGAGTAGAAAGACATGGGTACCCATTTTAGATTCGGGGGAATGTGTACTTTCCAAAAATATATGACTTTCTGGGGTGAGCGTACTTTTTTGTAGCTTTATCCCACATATAATAATGTAAATGTGTTGATTCTGCAGGAGCTGAAATGACAGAAATGACAGTTCATATGGGGGTATGTTCACATTGGGGCCCCTACATGCCACATACTTAGCTAAACCTATACATATTGGGCATCAAACTGTTCAGTGGACCCCTGGCGTTCAAATTCAGGGTGTTTTATCTTGGTACCTAATGCTATGTGGGAGATAAGATGCTTCAAAGTGGAAGCTTTGAGGGGATTTTTGGAAATGTCATCAGAATTGCTAACTTTAGAAAAGCTGTGCGGCTTGGTACTTTGGAGTAGAAAGACATGGGTACCCATTTTAGATTCGGGGGAATGTGTACTTTCCAAAAATATATGACTTTCTGGGGTGAGCGTACTTTTTTGTAGCTTTATCCCACATATAATAATGTAAATGTGTTGATTCTGCAGGAGCTGAAATGACAGAAATGACAGTTCATATGGGGGTATGTTCACATTGGGGCCCCTACATGCCACATACTTAGCTAAACCTATACATATTGGGCATCAAACTGTTCAGTGGACCCCTGGCGTTCAAATTCAGGGTGTTTTATCTTGGTACCTAATGCTATGTGGGAGATAAGATGCTTCAAAGTGGAAGCTTTGAGGGGATTTTTGGAAATGTCATCAGAATTGCTAACTTTAGAAAAGCTGTGCGGCTTGGTACTTTGGAGTAGAAAGACATGGGTACCCATTTTAGATTCGGGGGAATGTGTACTTTCCAAAAATATATGACTTTCTGGGGTGAGCATACTTTTTACTAGCTTTATCCCACATATAATGATGTAAATGTGTTGATTTTGCAGAAGCTGAAATGACAGAAATGACAGTTCATATGGGGGTATGTTCACATTGGGGCCCCTACATGCCACATACTTAGGTAAACCTATACATATTGGGCATCAAACTGTTCAGTGGACCCCAGGCATTCATATTTAGGGTGTTTTATTTGGTTACTTTATGACCTGTAGGAGATAAGATACTATAGACTGGAAGCTTTGAAGCGATTTTTAAAAAAAATCACAAATTTTGATAAAAACCAATAACTTTAGGAAAGCATTGCGACTTGATAGTTTGGAGTAGACAGACAGTTGTGCCTATTCTGTATTCCCCAGAATCTGTTCTTTCCAAAAATGTACAATTTTCTGGGATAAACCTTCTGTTAGTGGAATTTTGGCCTTGAAATCCAAAGTATGCAGTTTTTTTGGAGCAGGGCTTTGGGAATTTGGTAGTGTACTGCTGGGAGTTTTTGACCTATACAAGTGAGAAATCTCCATAAAACTATATATATTTGGTATTGGCACGTTCAGGAGACATGGGACTTTCCAAATCAGTTGTATATTCGTGCATAAAATAATTTTTGTTTCTAGTATGTGTGATTATATTATGGAAAATTTGATTTTTTTTGCATTTTTAGACATTTAGAAGCCTATATCTTGTTACAGAATTGGAATTACACAAAAATTCTACCATATTTTGAAAGCTTAGGTTGTTCTGAAAAAAACGATATATTGTTTTCCTTGGTAAACTAAGAGTCCCCCCGAGGAAAGGCCCCTAAAGTGAAACAGTGCAAAATGTTCAAAAACTGTCTGGCAATACAAGTTCCGCTTTGACCAAAATGGCTGGCAGTAAAAGGGTTAACTACTCACTGTGACTCCTATAACAAAACATTACAAGAAAACCTAGAATATAAAAGAAACCCTTCATAGAACAAAAACTCAAATCTATTATTGTACAAAGTAAGTGGAGCTCCTACACAGTAAGACCCTGCTGGACAAATAGTAAAAGAGCTGTAACACTTACCTACACTCTCCCTACTAACTGTATCCCACTCAGTACCTCCTCTGTGCCCCTTAGGGAGAGGCAGTCACATTTCCCCCCCCCCAGACCTGCCCCAATGGATCCCCCACTCACAGTACAGGTATAAGCTGAACTACATACAGTATGGGCTCTGAAACCCTTTAATAAAGTGATAAAATTAAATATACGATCAAAACGCAGAACAGAGGATTTTAATTGGTGCTGAGTTTCCAATAGTAAATTAGTTGCACCATGGCTAGGGTGTATACTGGCATTTTTAAAGACAAGTAAACCTTGAAAAAAAAAAGTTGCTCAGTGTGCCTTTCTTAGCATGAGTGTGGGTATGAGGGCAGTTTTTGTACCCGTCCATAAAAAATGCCTGGAAGAAATTTTATTTAAAAAAAATAATGACCATGTGACCCCAGCCCCAGCCTAGGAACGTCTTTTATTGTACAGACACCGGATTGATATACCAGCTGTCTAAAACTGCTGATATCTGAAAAACAGCTAAAACTAGTTGTATAGGAGACTTGTTCTTGAGTTGTCGGCTCTTGACAGAGTCAGATTCCCACTGCTCACCTTAGGGAGAGGCAGTATGTAAATATGAGTGGGATACAGTTAGTAGGGAGAGTGTAGCATCATGGGACATTATCAGGCAATAAAAAAAACAAAAAAAAAAACAACTCAAATCTATCATTGTACAGACATGTGGGGCTCCTACACAGTAAGAACCTGCTGGACAAATAGTAAAAGAGCTGTAACACTTACCTACACTCTCCCTACTAACTGTATCCCACTCAGTACCCCCCTGTGCCCCTTAGGGAGAGGCAGTATGTAAATCAGTATGTAAATGTATCTCTGTCATGCATTGATCACAAGAAGTAGTCTACTATGCAACTTTTTTTTTGTTTATTTGCATTCATTCTCTAGTTTTAGCTTTTTCTGAGATATCAGCAGTTCTAAAAAGCTGGTATGTTAATAAAAAATTATAAAAAATATAATATTATAATATTTAAAAAAAAAAAAAAAACTAGAATATGAAGAACAGGCTTCCAAGAAAAAAATCTTCAACCTATTTTTGTACAGAAATGCAGGCTCCTACACAATAAGAACCTACTGGACAAATAGTAAAAGAGCTGTAACACTTACCTACACTCTCCCTACTAACTGTATCCCACTCAGTACCCCCCTGTGCCCCTTAGGGAGAGGCAGTCACATGATTCTGCCCCAGTACAGGTATATGGACTACATGGATGAGAAATGAATGGAAAAAAAATATTATACTTATTGGTGTTGACTGTTGCCAAATCATGTGTTTGGTACATGTTTTCAACATTAAAATTACATTAAAAAACAGGAAATCTGTGGCCACACCTTCAAATGATTGCAGGGAAATAGCCACAACACATGACCCTAATCTGGGCCAATTAAGGCTGGCAACTTGGCCCCTCCTGACCATATCGGCAGTTTATAGGCCCATGTATAGGGCCCCTGGGGGAGCCAATATCTATCAAACAAGTAAGAAAATCCCATCAGGTGAGGACTGACCAAATCAGGCCCATCATGTGACCATGGCTGCTCCCCATGCAGATCCATTCACTGGCTCCTCATTTCCTCTTTAATTAAACTGAGATAAGTGGAAGGGCCAAGCAGCAATCTGAACATGGACATCCAAGGTCTTTCACAATGAGACCCACCCCTACAGCTCAGTTTCAGAACCTTTGTGTCTATTGTTCCTGATCCTTTAGATTATAAGCTCTTGCGAGCAGGTCTCTCAGATCCTCCTTCCTCATTATGAAACCCTTGTGTGGTAATTTAACTTATCTGTATTACTGTAAAGAGCTCTATAAACTGGTAGTACTATATATATATATATATATATATATATATATATATATATATATATATATATATATATATATATATATATATATATATATATGAGGCTGTCATACATATATCCATAGAAACCACATCAAAATTGAGCTTTTTTTATAGACAAGGCAATTTACAGCACCGTGTTTAGTGACCACTAGATAGCACTCTATGCACAGGGACGGAAGGAACAAAATCAACATGGCAGCTTCCAGGCATAAATACAAAGGAGCAGAAAAGGAATGCTCTTCCCCCCCAATACTTATGGTATATGCATCTAAAGGCTCTTTGTTTGTGCAGATATTCCCTGAGTTCATGATTGTTTATGATGATGAGGGTTATGGTTCAGCCCAAACTAACTACAGCTATAATGCCCCCCACTCTAGTTTTGCGGATCAATGGTAGGCGTATTAACCCCAAGATCCCGTGATGCTGCACACATAGTAAAAAGGTAGGTAAAAAAACAAAAACTGGTACTTACTGTAGTAATATTTGTCATTAATAAATGCATGAGTGAAAAAAGCTAACAGCTTATTACTTACCAGCCAGTGGGTTGTAGGCATAGAACCTCATTCCCAGTTGCCTCAGGCAGGGCAGAAGCTCTGTCTCCACTTGCCTTGTGGTTGCATTGTACATGCCCTAAGGGTAAAATATATATGATATTAGCAGTCACTGAGGGGTTCTGTGCCCCCCATATAAAGACACAAGGCTGCAGGCTGAGTTATACAGGGAACTCTGAGTATCACTCATGTATTATAAGGGATAATGTACCCCCTACTGTAAATGATAAGGATATTAGCAGTCACTGAGGGGTTCTGTGCCCCCCATATAAAGGCACAAGGCTGCAGGCTGAGTTATACAGGGAACTCTGAGTATCACTCATGTATTAGAAGGGATAATGTACCCCCTACTGTAAATGATAAGGATATTAGCAGTCACTGAGGGGTTCTGTGCCCATATAAAGGCACAAAGGCAATGGAATAAGGAAGGAATCCCACATTCCTCAGTGCTTAATGGGCAATGGCACACTAAGCAATTTTGGGACATATTATTTAGTAGCCCAAACAAGCAGGGCCCAAATGCCCTCTATAGAAAGCGCCAGTGTATTACCTGGTACACAGTGGGCAGCACCCAATTCCTCTGTTTGCAAATGCAGTAAATTTCCATCACCTCCCAGGCAGCATAATTGGACAGCCCCAGTTCCTTGAACTTGCCCTGGAAAGAAAATAGAGTTTTTGTGTGATGCGGTGACTGACAATGCACATAGATAGCAGGGTAATCTAAACCTCTGACCTCAAGGTGGGCAATTAAAGGGACACTATCATGATTTTTATGGCGTTGGAGTTCTTACTATTGAGTGCTATTCTGATACCTACTGGGAGCTGCTATCTTGCTCCCTTCCCATTGTTCTGCTGATCGGCTGCTGGGGGGTGAGGGGGGGGGGATATCACTCCAACTTGCAGCGCAGTAGTAAAGTGTGCCTGAGTCTGAGCTTTCAGCCAGCGCTACACATTAGAACTGCTTTCAGCTAACCTATTGTTTCTCCTACTCCCATGTAACTGGAGGAGTCCCAAGCCGGACTTGGATTTCTTACTATTGAGTGCTATTCTGATACCTACTGGGAGCTGCTATCTTGCTCCCTTCCCATTGCTCTGCTGATCGGCTGCTGGGGGTGAGGGGGGGGATATCACTCCAACTTGCAGCACAGCAGTAAAGTGTGAGTGAAGTTTATCAGAGCACAGGTCACATGGCTGTGGCACCCTGGGAAATGAAGAATATGGCTAGCCCCATGAAAAAAAACAGATTACAATGCAGGATTCTGCTGGAGAAGCTCTATTAACTGATGGGTTTTGTAACAAACATGTTTCTCATGACAGTGTTCCTTTAAGTCATATTTAATTACATTTATTGTTGTGAAGCAATGCACTATCCTACACAAAGAGTGGAGAGGAACGAACTAGTACTCACCTCCTGGTACAGCTGTTGGCAAGCGCCCAGGGTCTCCTCTACGGGAGTTTGGTGATCGGGCGCGTGCAGGTAGAAGAGATGGACGCTGGGAGTTTGCAGTTGCTGAAGAGACTTCTCCAGTTGTTGGCGCACACTCTCGGGCTTCAGGGTATTCCCTCCCCAGGGATTTGCTTTGGTTGCCATTTTGACTGATAAAAATAAAAGCAGGTGTTGGGAGGTGTAGTTACACAGGCACCTATGTAGAAAACAAGGCACTGATACACAACACACACCTGTGGGCCTGATCAGAATAAAATGGCCACTGAATAAAACACCTAGAAATTAGGGTTGCTACCCAGCCAGAATTTGACCAGCCTATCTGGTAAATCACCAGCTAGGACCAGTGCCAGGGTTGGACTGGGAGGTGCAGGGCCCCCACTGTGGCTTCCAAACCCCCTGCAGGGGACCCCATTACACGCCGGACCCCCTCCCCTGTGCGCACGTAAATCCAACGTACCCTCAGCGCGTCAGGGGAGGGAGACCTGCTGCCTGGGGGAGCGCCCAACAGGTAAAAGGACAGCACAGAAGAAGAAATAGGACTAAAGTGAAGTAACAATAACCATAAAGTGTCACCACAACGCTGTAAATCTCACACTGACACCTTTTCTAGCAAAAAATATATATTTTTATCTTTTTTTCCCTGTTAACGGGGTGGTTCACTTTTAAGATAACTTTTAGTACGTTATACAATGTACATATATATCTCCAATGTATATATATCTCCAGCTTTCAAATGGGGGTCACTGACCCCGGCTGCCAAAAACCTATTGCTCTGTGAGGCTCCAGTTTTATTGTTATTGTTACTTTTTATTCCTTATCTTTCAATTCAGTCCCTCTCCTATTCACATTCCTGTCTCTCATCCAAACCACTCCCTGGTTGCTAAGGTAATTTGGACCCTAGCAACAGGGCGTCACTGACCCCGGCAACCAAAAACCTATTGCTCTGTGAGGCTCCAGTTTTATTATTATTGTTACTTTTTATTCCTTTCTATTCAGTCCCTCTCCTATTCACATTCCTCTTATTCAAATGACTGCCTGGTTGCTAAGGTAAACAAGACCCTAGCAACAGCGGCTGCAAATACATAACCTGTCAGATTTTGTAAAATGGGAGCTGTATTTATGAGATGTGGCCACAAAACTTCGCAGCTATACATTTCTTTGTGTCTCAAACGTTGGGAGGTAATTATTACTCTGACTGTGTATCTGGAATCACTACCATAAAGTAAGGCAGGGCCCCTGTTTCTCTTAGAAAGGAAATAATCAAAAGAACGAAAATACATTCCCACTCACATACCCAAACTCAATTACACTACTTTCCATAACTTTAGTCATCTTTTAAACAGAAATAAAACACTTCTCAAACTTTTGTTATAACAAGCCTTCATCTACTATAAAGCAATGTCCCGCCCCTGACGAAAAGACCTATTGATTCTGGACCGCCTCTTCCGGTTTAGATACCAAGCCTCGTTGTAGAGTTGTAGCCACGCCCTCTTATCACTCTTGGTCGTCTCTGATTGGCGGAGGCGTGTCGCGCTAAATCTCCACATTTGCGACCCGTTTACCTTGGGAGCCGAGTTCCATTCGCCCCAGTATCCGCTCCGTCTCTCCCTCCGCGTACATTAGCGCCGTGTCCAACTCCTCATGGCCGCGCCTGAGAAAGTCCCGCACCGTCTCACCGCTGCACTTCTCGTCCATCCGCCTCCCGAACTCCATGGTGCCCAGTACGGTGCCGGGCAGCTGGGGGGCGGCGGCTGCAGAGAGAGACATGAGGGCACGGACGGGACCGGTGACAGTACGGGGAGACAGCCGGGAGCGGAGCACTGACATACCCCAGTCACGTGTTTGCTTCCCAGGAGCGAAGGGCAACAGGGAGGGGCTAGTGATATAAAGTCCCGCCCCAAGGGGATCAGCCCCTAATATCCCGCCCCTGTTAGAAGCCCCAGGTGTGCTGTGTCTATAAACTGCGCTCTGAGACCCGAAATATGTTCTGCCCCTCCCACTGAGTCCCAGATATGAACTGCCCCTCCTACTGAGCCCCAAATATAAACTGCCCCTCCCACTGAGCCCCAAATATGAACTGCCCCTCCCACTGAGCCCCAAATATGAACTGCCCCTCCCACTGAGTCCCAAATATGAACTGCCCCTCCCACTGAGCCCCAGATATGAACTGCCCCTCCCACTGAGCCCCAGATATGAACTGCCCCTCCCACTGAGCCCCAAATATGAACTGCCCCTCCCACTGAGCCCCAGATATGAACTGCCCCTCCCACTGAGTCCCAAATATGAACTGCCCCTCCCACTGAGCCCCAGATATGAACTGCCCCTCCTACTGAGCCCCAAATATAAACTGCCCCTCCCACTGAGCCCCAAATATGAACTGCCCCTCCCACTGAGCCCCAAATATGAACTGCCCCTCCCACTGAGTCCCAAATATGAACTGCCCCTCCCACTGAGCCCCAAATATGAACTGCCCCTCCCACTGAGCCCCAGATATGAACTGCCCCTCCCACTGAGTCCCAAATATGAACTGCCCCCTCCCACTGAGCCCCAAATATGAACTGCCCCTCCCACTGAGCCCCAAATATGAACTGCCCCTCCCACTGAGTCCCAAATATGAACTGCCCCTCCCACTGAGTCCCAAATATGAACTGCCCCTCCCACTGAGCCCCAAATATGAACTGCCCCTCCCACTGAACCCCAAATATGAACTGCCCCTCCCACTGAGCCCCAAATATGAACTGCCCCTCCCACTGAGCCCCAAATATGAGCTGCCCCTCCCACTGAGTCCCAGATATGAACTGCCCCTCCTACTGAGCCCCAAATATGAACTGCCCCTCCCACTGAGCCCCAAATATGAACTGCCCCTCCCACTGAGCCCCAAATATGAACTGCCCCTCCCACTGAGCCCCAAATATGAACTGCCCCCTCCCACTGAGTCCCAAATATGAACTGCCCCCTCCCACTGAGCCCCAAATATGAACTGCCCCTCCCACTGAGCCCCAGATATGAACTGCCCCTCCCACTGAGTCCCAAATATGAACTGCCCCTCCCACTGAGCCCCAAATATGAACTGCCCCTCCCACTGAGTCCCAAATATGAACTGCCCCTCCCACTGAGTCCCAAATATGAACTGCCCCTCCCACTGAGCCCCAAATATGAACTGCCCCTCCCACTGAACCCCAAATATGAAACTGCCCCTCCCACTGAGCCCCAAATATGAACTGCCCCTCCCACTGAGCCCCAAATATGGACTGCCCCTCCCACTGAGCCCCAAATATGAACTGCCCCTCCCACTGAGCCCCAAATATGAACTACCCCTCCCACTGAGCCCCAAATATGAACTGCCCCTCCCACTGAGCCCCAAATATGAACTGCCCCTCCCACTGAGCCCCAAATATGAACTGCCCCTCCCACTGAGTCCCAAATATGAACTGCCCCTCCCACTGAGCCCCAAATATGAACTGCCCCCTCCCACTGAACCCCAAATATGAACTGCCCCTCCCACTGAGCCCCAGATATGAACTGCCCCTCCCACTGAACCCCAGATATGAACTGCCCCTCCCACTGAGTCCCAAATATGAACTGCCCCTCCCACTGAGCCCCAGATATGAACTGCCCCTCCCACTGAGTCCCAGATATGAACTGCCCCTCCCACTGAGTCCCAGATATGAACTGCCCCTCCTACTGAGCCCCAAATATAAACTGCCCCTCCCACTGAGCCCCAAATATGAACTGCCCCTCCCACTGAGTCCCAGAATTGAACTGCCCCTCCCACTGAGTCCCAGATATGAACTGCCCCTCCTACTGAGCCCCAAATATAAACTGCCCCCCCCCACTGAGCCCCAAATATGAACTGCCCCTCCCACTGAGTCCCAAATATGAACTGCCCCTCCCACTGAGTCCCAAATATGAACTGCCCCTCCCACTGAGCCCCAAATATGAATTGCCCCTCCCACTGAGTCCCAATATGAACTGCCCCTCCCACTGAGTCCCAGATATGAACTGCCCCTCCCACTGAGCCCCAAATATGAACTGCCCCTCCCACTGAGCCCCAAATATGAACTGCCCCTCCCACTGAGTCCCAAATATGAACTGCCCCTCCCACTGAGTCCCAAATATGAACTGCCCCTCCCACTGAGCCCCAAATATGAACTGCCCCTCCCACTGAGCCCCAAATATGAACTGCCCCTCCCACTGAGCCCCAGATATGAACTGCCCCTCCCACTGAACCCCAGATATGAACTGCCCCTCCCACTGAGTCCCAAATATGAACTGCCCCTCCCACTGAGCCCCAGATATGAACTGCCCCTCCCACTGAGTCCCAAATATGAACTGCCCCTCCCACTGAGCCCCAAATATGAACTGCCCCTCCCACTGAGCCCCAGATATGATCTGCCCCTCCCACTAAGTCCCAAATATGAACTGCCCCTCCCACTGAGCCCCAAATATGAACTGCCCCTCCCACTGAGCCCCAAATATGAACTGCCCCTCCCACTGAGTCCCAAATATGAACTGCCCCTCCCACTGAGTCCCAAATATGAACTGCCCCTCCCACTGAGCCCCAAATATGAACTGCCCCTCCCACTGAGCCCCAAATATGAACTGCCCCTCCCACTGAGTCCCAAATATGAACTGCCCCTCCCACTGAGCCCCAAATATGAACTGCCCCTCCCACTGAACCCCAAATATGAACTGCCCCTCCCACTGAGCCCCAGATATGAACTGCCCCTCCCACTGAACCCCAGATATGAACTGCCCCTCCCACTGAGTCCCAAATATGAACTGCCCCTCCCACTGAGCCCCAGATATGAACTGCCCCTCCCACTGAGCCCCAGATATGAACTGCCCCTCCCACTGAGTCCCAGATATGAACTGCCCCTCCCACTGAGTCCCAGATATGAACTGCCCCTCCTACTGAGCCCCAAATATAAACTGCCCCTCCCACTGAGCCCCAAATATGAACTGCCCCTCCCACTGAGTCCCAGATATGAACTGCCCCTCCCACTGAGTCCCAGATATGAACTGCCCCTCCTACTGAGCCCCAAATATAAACTGCCCCCCCCCCACTGAGCCCCAAATATGAACTGCCCCTCCCACTGAGTCCCAAATATGAACTGCCCCTCCCACTGAGTCCCAAATATGAACTGCCCCTCCCACTGAGCCCCAAATATGAATTGCCCCTCCCACTGAGTCCCAATATGAACTGCCCCTCCCACTGAGTCCCAGATATGAACTGCCCCTCCCACTGAGCCCCAAATATGAACTGCCCCTCCCACTGAGCCCCAAATATGAACTGCCCCTCCCACTGAGTCCCAAATATGAACTGCCCCTCCCACTGAGCCCCAAATATGAATTGCCCCTCCCACTGAGTCCCAATATGAACTGCCCCTCCCACTGAGTCCCAGATATGAACTGCCCCTCCCACTGAGCCCCAAATATGAACTGCCCCTCCCACTGAGCCCCAAATATGAACTGCCCCTCCCACTGAGTCCCAAATATGAACTGCCCCTCCCACTGAGTCCCAAATATGAACTGCCCCTCCCACTGAGCCCCAAATATGAACTGCCCCTCCCACTGAGCCCCAAATATGAACTGCCCCTCCCACTGAGCCCCAGATATGAACTGCCCCTCCCACTGAACCCCAGATATGAACTGCCCCTCCCACTGAGTCCCAAATATGAACTGCCCCTCCCACTGAGCCCCAGATATGAACTGCCCCTCCCACTGAGTCCCAAATATGAACTGCCCCTCCCACTGAGCCCCAAATATGAACTGCCCCTCCCACTGAGCCCCAGATATGATCTGCCTCTCCCACTAAGTCCCAAATATGAACTGCCCCTCCCACTGAGCCCCAAATATGAACTGCCCCTCCCACTGAGCCCCAAATATGAACTGCCCCTCCACTGAGTCCCAAATATGAACTGCCCCTCCCACTGAGTCCCAATATGAACTGCCCCTCCCACTGAGCCCCAAATATGAACTGCCCCTCCCACTGAGCCCCAAATATGAACTGCCCCTCCCACTGAGTCCCAAATATGAACTGCCCCTCCCACTGAGCCCCAAATATGAACTGCCCCTCCCACTAAACCCCAAATATGAACTGCCCCTCCCACTGAGCCCCAGATATGAACTGCCCCTCCCACTGAACCCCAGATATGAACTGCCCCTCCCACTGAGTCCCAAATATGAACTGCCCCTCCCACTGAGCCCCAGATATGAACTGCCCCTCCCACTGAGCCCCAGATATGGAACTGCCCCTCCCACTGAGTCCCAGATATGAACTGCCCCTCCCACTGAGTCCCAGATATGAACTGCCCCCTCCTACTGAGCCCCAAATATAAACTGCCCCTCCCACTGAGCCCCAAATATGAACTGCCCCTCCCACTGAGTCCCAGATATGAACTGCCCCTCCCACTGAGTCCCAGATATGAACTGCCCCTTCCTACTGAGCCCCAAATATAAACTGCCCCCCCCCACTGAGCCCCAAATATGAACTGCCCCTCCCACTGAACCCCAGATATGAACTGCCCCTCCCACTGAGTCCCAAATATGAACTGCCCCTCCCACTGAGCCCCAGATATGAACTGCCCCTCCCACTGAGTCCCAAATATGAACTGCCCCTCCCACTGAGCCCCAAATATGAACTGCCCCTCCCACTGAGCCCCAGATATGATCTGCCCCTCCCACTAAGTCCCAAATATGAACTGCCCCTCCCACTGAGCCCCAAATATGAACTGCCCCTCCCACTGAGTCCCAAATATGAACTGCCCCTCCCACTGAGTCCCAAATATGAACTGCCCCTCCCACTGAGCCCCAATATGAACTGCCCCTCCCACTGAACCCCAAATATGAACTGCCCCTCCCACTGAGCCCCAAATATGAACTGCCCCTCCCACTGAGCCCCAAATATGAACTGCCCCTCTCACTGAGTCCCAAATATGAACTGCCCCTCCCACTGAGCCCCAAATATGAACTGCCCCTCCCACTGAACCCCAAATATGAACTGCCCCTCTCACTGAGCCCCAAATATGAACTGCCCCTCCCACTGAGTCCCAAATATGAACTGCCCCTCCCACTGAGCCCCAGATATGAACTGCCCCTCCCACTGAGCCCCAGATATGAACTGCCCCTCCCACTGAGCCCCAAATATGAACTGCCCCTCCCACTGAACCCCAAACATGAACTGCCCCTCCCACTGAACCCCAAATATGAACTGCCCCTCCCACTGAGCCCCAGATATGAACTGCCCCTCCCACTGAGCCCCAGATATGAACTGCCCCTCCCACGGAACCCCAAATATGAACTGCCCCTCCCACTGAGCCCCCAAATATGAACTGCCCCTCCCACTGAGCCCCAAATATGAACTGCCCCTCCCCACTGAGCCCCAAATATGAACTGCCCCTCCCACTGAGCCCCAAATATGAACTGCCCCTCCCACTGAGCCCCAAATATGAACTGCCCCTCCCACTGAGCCCCAGATATGAACTGCCCCTCCCACTGAGTCCTAAATATGAACTGCCCCCTCCCACTGAGCCCCAAATATGAACTGCCCCTCCCACTGAGCCCCAAATATGAACTGCCCCTCCCACTGAGTCCCAAATATGAACTGCCCCTCCTACTGAGCCCCAAATATAAACTGCCCCCCCCCCACTGAGCCCCAAATATGAACTGCCCCTCCCACTGAGTCCCAAATATGAACTGCCCCTCCCACTGAGTCCCAAATATGAACTGCCCCTCCCACTGAGCCCCAAATATGAATTGCCCCTCCCACTGAGTCCCAATATGAACTGCCCTCCCACTGAGTCCCAGATATGAACTGCCCCTCCCACTGAGCCCCAAATATGAACTGCCCCTCCCACTGAGTCCCAAATATGAACTGCCCCTCCCACTGAGCCCCCAAATATGAACTGCCCCTCCCACTGAGCCCCAAATATGAACTGCCCCTCCCACTGAGCCCCAAATATGAACTGCCCCTCCCACTGAGCCCCAAATATGATCTGCCCCTCCCACTGAGTCCCAAATATGAACTGCCCCTCCCACTGAGCCCCAAATATGAACTGCCCCTCCCACTGAGCCCCAAATATGAACTGCCCCTCCCACTGAGTCTCAAATATGAACTACCCCTCCCACTGAGTCCCAAATATGATCTGCCCCTCCCACTGAGCCCCAAATATGAACTGCCCCTACCACTGAACCCCAAATATGAACTGCCCCTCCCCACTGAGCCCCAAATATGAACTGCCCCTCCCACTGAGCCCCAAATATGAACTGCCCCTCCCACTGAGTCCCAGATATGAACTGCCCCTCCCACTGAGCCCCAAATATGAACTGCCCCTCCCACTGAGTCCCAAATATGAACTGCCCCTCCCACTGAGCCCCAAATATGAACTGCCCCTCCCACTGAGCCCCAAATATGAACTGCCCCTCCCACTGAGCCCCAGATATGAACTGCCCCTCCCACTGAACCCCAGATATGAACTGCCCCTCCCACTGAGTCCCAAATATGAACTGCCCCTCCCACTGAGCCCCAGATATGAACTGCCCCTCCCACTGAGCCCCAAATATGAACTGCCCCTCCCACTGAGCCCCAAATATGAACTGCCCCTCCCACTGAGCCCCAGATATGAACTGCCCCTCCCACTGAACCCCAGATATGAACTGCCCCTCCCACTGAGTCCCAAATATGAACTGCCCCTCCCACTGAGCCCCAGATATGAACTGCCCCTCCCACTGAGCCCTAAATATGAACTGCCCCTCCCACTGAGCCCCAAATATGATCTGCCCCTCCCACTGAGTCCCAAATATGAACTGCCCCTCCCACTGAGCCCCAAATATGAACTGCCCCTCCCACTGAGCCCCAAATATGAACTGCCCCTCCCACTGAGTCTCAAATATGAACTACCCCTCCCACTGAGTCCCAAATATGATCTGCCCCTCCCACTGAGCCCCAAATATGAACTGCCCCTCCCACTGAACCCCAAATATGAACTGCCCCTCCCACTGAGCCCCAAATATGAACTGCCCCTCCCACTGAGCCCCAAATATGAACTGCCCCTCCCACTGAGTCCCAAATATGAACTGCCCCTCCCACTGAGCCCCAAATATGAACTGCCCCTCCCACTGAACCCCAAATATGAACTGCCCCCTCTCACTGAGCCCCAAATATGAACTGCCCCTCCCACTGAGTCCCAAATATGAACTGCCCCCTCCCACTGAGCCCCAAATATGAACTGCCGCTCCCACTGAGCCCCAAATATGAACTGCCCCTCCCACGGAACCCCAAATATGAACTGCTCCTCCCACTGAGCCCCAAATATGAACTGCCCCTCCCACTGAGCCTAAATATGAACTGCCCCTCCCACTGAGCCCCAAATATGAACTGCCCCTCCCACTGAGCCCCAGATATGAACTGCCCCTCCCACTGAGTCTCAAATATGAACTACCCCTCCCACTGAGCCCCAAATATGAACTGCCCCTCCCACTGAGCCCCAAATATGAACTGCCCCTCCCACTGAGCCCCAAATATGAACTGCCCCTCCCACTGAGCCCAGGCTGTCCCCTTTATTCCCTACTAAACCCCAGCTGTACTCCCTCCACCGTTAAACTTCAAAATACTGATCTGTCTATAATGTAAAAATCAAGGGGCAAATATTCTCTCTTCCCTATAAACCCCAAGTGTGCATTGCCCCTCCCTCTGGGCCCCAAATATGAACTGCCCCTCCCACTGAACCCCAGATATGAACTGCCCCTCCTACTGAACCCCAAATATGAGCTGCCCCTCCCACTGAGCCCCAAATGTCATTTGAGCATTAAAGGGGATATAAACCCAACCATAACGCTGCCCCACTGCGCCCCCTAGTGTTGCTATAGTCGTAATTCTAGATGCAAGGAAATTCCCCAATGAGAATTCTACTGAGCAACAATGTGAGTGTAAGTGCAAGAGAAGTGACCAATGAGAATGCTGATTCCCAGCACTGTGTCAGGCCCCTTGCTGGTACCTTACATATAGAGATAATTATGTCCCTAACATTTGGCACCTCCAGGGGGCGCCACTGCCATGAAGGGCCTGGCAAGTTACCCCCAGTGAATTTTGACTTTCTTTCTCCTTTAAACCCCAACTGTGTTCTGCCCTTCACACTGAGCCTCGGCTCTTCTCTGCCCCTCCCACAGAAGCTCAGCTCACTAGAACCCCAATGGTTCTGACCCCCCAGCATTTTCTCTAAACAGCCATGTATATATGGGTAATTATATAGCAAGCCAATGTTGTTGTTGCTGCAGCATTGTATGGGGAGAGGGGCCCTGCACTGAGACAGTTCTGATACTGCCATGTAGATAACAAGGGCCAATCTGTGTGGCTGTGGCCCTTAGGGGCCCTGAGGGGATCTGAAATCGGCCAGATCTCGATCGGGCAGGTTAAACATAGTCGGATCGGGGACTGCATCAGCTCGTTGATGCAGTCCCTGAACCGACTTTGCCTATACCCGTTGTTAGAATTAGCCTGGATTCTCCCGATATCGAACACCCATAGGTGGGGAATATCGGGAGAAGATCCGCTCGCTTGGTGACATTGCCAAGCGAGCGGATCTGAAGGTGTATGGCCACCTTAAGAGCAAAGACACACAGAGCTACTTAGTAGCAGCTGTTTGTCATGGCTACAAAAACAGACAGACTGATAACTGTCTCTACGTGTGTTTAGCAGAGGCAATTCTCAGTATTGTCTATGGCAGGGGGTTTTCTGGAGTTTAGTAGCTGTAACAAGTAGCTGCTGCTAAGTAGCTCCGTGTGTCTTCACCCTAAGAGCAAAGACACACAAAGCTACTTAGTAGCAGCTACTTGTCATGCCTACTAAATGCCAGAAAATCCCCTGCCATAGACAATACTGAGAATTGCCTCTGCTAAACACACGTAGAGACAATTATCAGTAAATGATCTGCATTGTCTTTAGTAGCAGTGACAAGTAGCTGCTACTAAGTAGCTCCGTGTGTCTTCACCCTAATACAGAATGTGAGTAGATAATGCAGAAAACATCACTTTCCCTGGGGCATTAGATGAGGGAGCAATGGTGAGAATAATGCATTAGCTGTGGGACTGGGCATACAGTGCTATTCGTTACACCTGTAGTTTATATCAAGGTGGGTGCACAAAGTTTTGGGGTGCCCCTTCCGCTGTATGGGGGGCTGCTGCTGTGCTCAGCAAAATCAACAGTCATCATCTAAAATGCCATCGGCCCAAAAGAAAATGCAACAAGTCCAACAAGTTTTGCAAAATGTGCTGAGAAATGTCCTAATGACCCGTCCCATAATGCTCTCTGCTTCCCCAGGCTAAAGGCCAAGTTACCCCTCCCACATAGGGAACCTGGGAAGGCAGTTTGGGATCTATTCTTTTTAAGCCATTTTAGTTTTTCAGGATAAATGTATCCGGATTGGTTGCAGATCACCTTATCCTATTGGATGACTGCTTATGGGAAGATTTGTGCAGCGCCTGTTAAAGGAAAACTAAACCCTGCGGCACAGCGCGGCTCAACCAAACGTTACTCAGCTGTTGCCGGACTACAAATCCCAGAATAATGTAACATATAATGAAGGGGGAGGCATGCTGGGAGCTGTAGTCCAGCAACATCAGGGTTGTATTCTTAAAGCAATATTGCCCAATAAAACGGCATTAAAATGCAAGAAATCCCCCAATGAGAATCCCAGCTGATGTGAGTAAATCCGGCTCCCTGTTCTCTGTTCCTGCAATTGGAGTTGGAAGCAATAAGCACAGTTTCCCAGCACTGAACAAGTCTGTCCCTTTATCCCCATGTCTGATTCCTGTGCCATATAATGAGGGGAAAATGCCATCATTATCTCTATATGTAAGGTACCAGCAAGGGGCCTGACACAGTGCTGGGAATCAGCATTCTCATTGGTCACTTCTCTTGCACTTACACTCACATTGTTGCTCAGTAGAATTCTCATTGGGGAATTTCCTTGCATCTAGAATTATGACTATAGCAACACTAGGGGGCGCAGTGGGACAGCGTTATGGTTGGGTTTATATCCCCTTTAAATGTGATACAAAACCCCAAACACTTGATAAAAATGGAAAATTTTTCCAGTAAATAATTTCTCAAGCTTTCTATGAAATCCCTGGAAGTAAAGAACAGGGAAAGCAGTGTTAGACTCTCATTGGATAATGGAATGGGAACCCTACGGGGCTGAGCCCGGGGCGGCCGATGCTGATCAGAACGTACTCAGGTCACACTGTACTGACACTTAAATAGAATCACAACATGTTTTCAAGTTTCCTGTTTTCCCTCCCTGCAGCCTCGGGGAGATTATTGTGCAGCTTTATGTTCCTTCTGTGCGGCAGCCCTGTCATTAACCAGTTCCAGCCAAGTGAGAATTACCAGCAAATGGTACTATTGTCATCCTTGTTCCCCACCCCCAACCCCCATGCAGTCTATAAAGTCATCAGTTTGCCAGAATTTTAAAGGGGAACTAAACCCTGCTGCTCATTGGTCACTTCTCTTGCACTTACAGTCACATTGTTGCTCAGTAGAATTCTCATTGGGGAATTTCCTTGCATCTATTATTACGGTTTTTGGCAACTTTATAGCAAAACTAGGGGGCGCCGTGGGGCAGCGTTATGGTTGGGTTTATATCCCCTTTAAAGTTTCCATTTTATTTCTTTTCTGTTTCCAGTGCGACCAACTGTAAAGTGGGCGGAGCTAGGACCAACTTGCAGGGGACCCCTTACAATAGAACTACGGCTTCTGATTGTAGAGGAACAATGGCCTGTCGGCCTGTCGGTCTCTGCCCCATAGAGCTTACAATCTAAGTGAGTATGTATGTATGTATAACTTTATTTATAAATGGTGACTGCGAATACAGTTTATTCTCTAGGGAAAGCTGTTGATTGGTCTCTTCCAGACCAAACTGGCAGCTCATTGGCCCATCCATGAGTCCTATCCTATAGCCTCCCCCCAACCTGGATATATATCCATAAAGTTCTGTAGGACAAGGGCCACATTTTCTCTTCATCCTCTCCAAAGGGTCTCCATAGGCCCACGGTATGATCCAGTCATTGGCCATGCATGTGGGTGGGCAAATCAGGTAAAAATCCAGTAGCCAAACAAGCCGATGTAAAAGAGAGCTGCACAGTTTGGGGTATTTGCGGACACACTGCTGGTGTTTGTTTGCCCCCGGTGAGTTTCGGGTCTCCCGGGGGGGGGGGGGCATCTTGCTGTGTAGGAATAATAGGAACAGAAGGGGCTTTTCATTGTCCCGTCCCACCAACCCTTCGTTCCTAATCATTAGCCAACCTTGGGCAACTGCATAGCTCCTCCGAGTGCCCCGTAGCACAGTAAGGCCGGGGGCAGACTGATTCCTCTTGGTTGGCCGGACACAACCCTTCCCTATTCATTACCTGAGTGCAGGGCAAATAACTCCCGCCCATTATTCTGTGTTTGGGCAAATACCCTCTGGCAGGGCCCCTGGTGCACTCTGGGCTTACAGACGGTGGGTCAAGTGCTAATCAGTGGTTCTTAGGGGCAACTGAAGGGCATTTCCCTCTAGTTGCCCAGCATATTGCCATGGATTTATAAAATCACTAAGTTAGGGGCCCCTGTATTGAACTCATGATTTCCATAGAGTGCAGTTAGGAACCATGCTTCCAGTTTCTCCCATTCTGATTGGTTCCCCTTTGATAGCCAGGGAGACATGAACCTGTAATCACTTCCCTACAGCGCTGCCATACTGCTGCCATACTGCTGTTACTCTAATGCCATGCTGCTGCCATACTGCTGCCACACTGCTGCCATTCTGCTGCCATACTGCTGCTACTCTAATGCCATGCTGCTGCCATACTGCTGCCACACTGCTGCCATTCTGCTGCCATACTGCTGCCATACTGCTGCTACTCTAATGCCACGCTGCTGCCACACTGCTGCCATACTGCTGCTACTCTAATGCCACGCTGCTGCCATATTGCTGCCACACTGATGCCAATAATCCTACTAATACTTTTTAATAAATGCTCTTTCTAGTGGAGATCTCCTGCCCACAGAGCCACATGGAAACTCCCACAGGAAATGCTCCCTCACCCGGCACCGAAAGGGTTAAGCAGAAGTTTTGGGTTTTATCACACTGGCTTTGTCTGTTATCTGCCCCACTAGCCCTTTTGTCCTCCCCAGAGCCATCGGCTTAGAAACACTTCTCTTTGACTATAATGTAATGGCCGACTGGGCAGTCTGGGGTGTCGTGGTGGCCGAGCAATTCCGGCTAGTTGGGATTCCTGCTGGGCTTGGTGGCCAGGTGATTGCCGCTATTAAATCTAATAATCACCTAACCTGAGGTGCAGGCAGTTGCGTATATGTTTCTGGCACCACTGGCAGCCAGAAAATATCACATTTGAGCCAATATCTTTGCCCGTGGTGCCGGCCACATTTCCACTACACTTACTGATGGGAGGCCAAGGCATTTCCCTGGTGTTGGAGAAGGTACCATGTGTGCCATGAGGTAAGGTATGGGCCCCCCGGGTGCCCAGTCCCACCCTGGATGCCCAGTCCCACCTCGGCTGCCCAGTCCCACCCTGGATGCCCAGCCCCACCCCGGGTGCCCAGTCCCACCCTGGATGCCCAGTCCCACCCTGGATGCCCAGTCCCACCCCGGGTGCCCAGTCCCACCCCGGCTGCCCAATCCCACCCCGGCTGCCCAATGCCACCATGGCTGCCCAATCCCACCCCGGCTGCCCAATCCCACCCCGGTTGCCCAATCCCACCCCGGTTGCCCAATGCCACCACGGCTGCCCAATCCCACTCCGGTTGCCCAATGCCACCACGGCTGCCCAATCCCACCCCGGTTGCCCAATGCCACCACCTGGGTCAGAATGGAGTAAGAAACCATAATAAATAAACAACATAAATGACCTTAGAGGGGTGGTTCTCCTTTAACTTTTTTTAAGTTTTTTAATTCATCATTAAAAGGGCTAATTCTCAGCAACTTTTCTATTGGTTCTAATTTTTTATTTTCTATAGTTTTTGAATTATTTGCTTTATTCTCCTGACTCTTCTTCTACTGACCCCAACATCCAAAAAACCGTGTGCCCTATAAGCAGGGGCATCAAACTGGTCAAATTACCCATGTTTTGGGGGCCCTAAATTGCATTTGCTGCAGGGAACTAGTTGCACCACTGTCTATAAGGCTACAATTTTATTGTTATTGCTACTTTTTATTACTCATTTTTATATTAAAGCCCATTCCTGTTTGTATTCCAGCCCCTCGTGTAAATCAGTGCCTGGTTGCTAAGGTAATTTGGACCCTAGCAACCAAATAGCTGCTGAAATTCCAAACCAAAAATGAAAACCAATTGCAAATTGTCTCAGAATAGCACTCTCTACATTATGCTAAAAGTTAATATAAAGGCGAAGAACCCCTTGAATATCAGCATCTGCAGCCCTTGCCTACTGGGGGATTCTGGGAGTTGTAGTTCAACAACAGCAGGGGCTCACTATGCACATCCCTTGTAGAACTGTCTCACAACTGTTACAAACTGTATGTCTCTTCTTTGTCCAAACTATTGTGTCCGGTCACTGGCCTGTGGGTAAGTGAGGTTGGGCAGTTGGGGGCGGAGTCACAAATAAACAAAGCATTCTACCCAGGGTCACATGACTGGGGGTTATTTATTTGACTGTACTTGTGGTTTAAATGGAACAGAGGGAAGGCAGGGAGCTGAGAGCGGACGGGGGTAGAGACCAAGGGACAGGCATGTACTGTGTGTATGGAGGGGAGACTCACACTCACACTCACTGAGGGAGGGAATACTGGGACACTCAGTGTCAGAGGGTGAGATATAGAAATTGGATTTATCTCTGCACAGTACCAGCTGTATGTGAGCTGACTTGGAACAAGCAGAAAAGCTGAGAAGAGAGTTGCAAAAAATTGCCCTGCTCAGAGTTATGGGGCATTAGGGACTGGGGAGAAGAGAGAACAAATATATATATGTGTGCATTTACAACTTCTTTTTATATTTATTTGAGTTGGAGGTGCCATAGTGTTTCCCATAGACAGTACAGTATGGGGGTACAGCTTATTGTGTGCCCAGAACATGCCTTCTCTGTATATTTGTATTTATACATATGGGTAGGAGGTGCCATAGTGTTTCCCATAGACAGTACAGTATGGGGGTACAGCTTATTGTGTGCCCAGAACATTCCTTCTCTGTATATTTGTATTTATACATATGGGTAGGGGGTGCCATAGTGTTTCCCATAGACAGTACAGTATGGGGGTACAGCTTATTGTGTGCCCAGAACATTCCTTCTCTGTATATTTGTATTTATACATATGGGTAGGGGGTGCCATAGTGTTTCCCTTAGACAGTACAGTATGGGGGTACAGCTTATTGTGTGCCCAGAACATTCCTTCTCTGTATATTTGTATTTATACATATGGGTAGGGGGTGCCATAGTGTTTCCCTTAGACAGTACAGTATGGGGGTACAGCTTATTGTGTGCCCAGAACATTCCTTCTCTGTATATTTGTATTTATACATATGGGTAGGGGGTGCCATAGTGTTTCCCTTAGACAGTACAGTATGGGGGTACAGCTTATTGTGTGCCCAGAACATTCCCTCTCTGTATATTTGTATTTATACATATGGGTAGGGGGTGCCATAGTGTTTCCCTTAGACAGTACAGTATGGGGGTACAGCTAATTGTGTGCCCAGAACATTCCCTCTCTGTATATTTGTATTTATACATATGGGTAGGAGGTGCCATAGTGTTTCCCTTAGACAGTACAGTATGGGGGTACAGCTTATTGTGTGCCCAGAACATTCCCTCTCTGTATATTTGTATTTATACATATGGGTAGGAGGTGCCATAGTGTTTCCCTTAGACAGTACAGTATGGGGGTACAGCTTATTGTGTGCCCAGAACATTCCCTCTCTGTATATTTGTATTTATACATATGGGTAGGGATTTTATTGAAAGTAAAAACATTACAAGTAAAATATAAACATTTCAGAAACAGAAAAGCAAACAAAAATGCATCACATTATTACTCAATGAAATTCAGAAGCAAAGAAGAATCACAAATGAAAATGTACATTTACCCAGAGTGCAACATTCTCTGCCTTTCGCTCAGTCTCTCTGGATTTAATGAAAGCAAGTTCCCTTACAATTGCCCCTGTGACTTGCCCCACCGCTTCTCTCTTCTGACTGAGGGTTAACTTGCAGCGCATATGCCACAGATAATAGCGCATAACAGATATTATAAGATACAGGGTTTCCGTAGTTACCGCGCCAGCACACTCACGCCCCACTATCCCGTACGCCATCTCCGTATAATTCAAGTTCTCCAAAAAACCCAAGTGTAAAGTATTTGCCAGGGAAGATTTGAGGCTCTTGGTAATGACACAGTCTAACAGAAAGTGCTCCTGGGTCTCATCCGTGCCACAGCCCCAGGGGCATTCCCTGTCCCCCACATTCAGATACCGTAGGTTCCCCCTGACAAACAGTTTCCCCTGGAGGGAGAGCCAAGCGTTATCCTGAAACTTTTTGGGCAGTCTCTTACTGTTTAGGAACTTTAGGCTCAGAGCCAGGGTCTCGCTCGTGCAGTCTCTCAGAGCAAGGGGAACACAAAAGAAAACCTCCAAAATCCTGAAATAAATGTTTTTCCTAGGGGCAGACTTGAGTTCCTCCATCCCTATGTGCCACTTCCTAATGAGCTTCAAGGCCTGAGCTACATGGGGTGGGACACAACCTCCTCTTATCCGGACACTCTTCAGCCTATCATTGAGCAGCCAGTCCTTGATAAAAGGCGACACCCAGGCCCTAATACTGCTCTCCCACAGAGAGTCGTTCCCCTGAGCCATACCCCCAAGGTTACATTTGAGGAATATGACACAGAAGAAAGCCACCGGGCACAGCATGCCCAAACCTCCCTCCTTTCTCTGCAGGAAAGTTACTCCCCTTTTAACTGGGTTCAGTCTGCTCCCCCAGAGCATTTGGAAGAACAGACTGTGGACTCTTGCGTAGAAAGATTCTGGCAACAAGAAGATATGAGAGACAAACAGAAGCAGAGGGACCAAGAAAGACTTGATAACGTTAATCCTTTCCCTATAGGTCAGCCTCCAAGCCTTCCATCGCTGAACCTTTGCTGCACAGGCATTCAGTTTCTCATCCCAATTTGCCTTTGCATCATCGCCCTTCCCAAATTTTACACCCAAGATCTTAACCCTCTCTGGGGCTACAGGGAAGTCTTTTAGTTGGAAACCCGGCTCTTCCTCTAAGACCCAAAAAGCTTCCGATTTTTCTTGGTTGACAAGAGACCCAGAGGCCTCTGAGTAGCTTCTGATGTGCTCCATTACCATAGACGCCTCCTCTGGTCTAGACAGAACAATGGTCACATCATCCGCGTAGGCTACTAACTTAAAGGGCTGACTCAAGGGAAACCGAACACCCTCCAATGCACTATGCTGTAATGCTCTTAGGAAAGGGTCCAGAGCAAACACATACAAAAGTGGACTGAGAGGGCACCCCTGTCTTACCCCTGCTCCCACCTCAAAGTCTTTGCCTCTCCAACCATTAATCAATGGAAAGCTTCTTGCCCCTTGATACAAAGTCTGTAACCATCTGACAAACTGACCCGGAATGCCGTATTTCAGCAAAGCAGCCCATAGGTATTGGTGATTAACTTTATCAAAAGCCTTTGCTTGGTCCAAGGTCAGAAGATACTTTCCCCATTTATGGACTTTGCACCTCTCTAAGGCCTCTCTTATTGTAAGGACTGCTCCAAAAATGCTACGTCCCTCCACTGTGCAGTACTGAAAGGAAGATAGTAAAGTGCCAGCAAACTTACTTAGCCTTGAAAAGAGAATTCTTGCAAGAATCTTTCTGTCAGTGTTAAGAAGAGCAATGGGCCTCCAATTCTCAACATGCCTTGAGTCCTTCCCCTTTGAAAGCAGGATCAAGGAAGAGTATCCCATAGAGGGAGGAAGACTACCCTTCTCCAAACTCTCATTGAAGACTTCAACAAGAACAGGAGCAAGTTTGTCTTTAAATCTTTTGTAAAACTCTGCTGTTAGACCATCAGGCCCTGGGGCCTTTTTCTTTTGCTGTTTGTCTATGGCCTGAATCACCTCTTCCAGTGTTATTTCTGCTTCCAAAGTGGAAAAATCCAAATGATCAGTATTGGGACCTGGGGTCGCCTTCAAGAAAGCCTCGGTCTTTCCCTTATCCAAAACTCTTTCCCTGAAAAGCCCAACATAGTAAGATCTAACAGCTTCCAAGATCCCCTCCCTTGACTTATGAAAATGACCCTGGGAGTCATAAAGACCCTCAACCAGCTTTTTCTCAACAACCTCTTTGCAGTTCTGGCAAGGATCTGGGCAAACAGAAGCCCCATAGTCTCTTTCCAGAACCAAAGACTTGTACCGGCTGTACTGATGTTGCCTGATCAGTTGCTTGAGTCGGTTTCGCTTTTCAGCCCCCTCCCCTTCCGAAATACAGATCTCTAGCTCCTTTCTCAAGGACTGGTACCTCCTCTCCTTCTCCCTCCCTTTTTTATAAGAGATAGACTTGAAGAGGGACCGGAAAGAATCCTTGGCTGCATCCCACCATACAGATAGAGAATCATACAGCTCAACCTTTGATATCTGCACCAGCAGCAGATCCTCAAAAGATTGTTCTGCCTGTTCTCCTTCCAGGGAACCTACATCAAGTCTCCATAAACCCCTCCCAATCTTGGGCTGGTTCCGGATACCATACAGAAAGGAGAGTACCGAGTGATCTGAGAACTCAACGGCCTTCTCACAGACCTCTGTAAAAGATTCACCTTTCTTAACAAAAATCATATCTATTCTGCTGCTCCTCTGCCCACAGAAATACGTATGTTTGCCTGCCCGACCCCCCCATGTGGCCACATCTACTAAACCCGCATCCTCAGCCAACTTATTCATAAATGAACCCTCATATTTACAGAATCTGCCAGTCCTGTCTACTGCCCTCAGGACTTGGTTGAAGTCCCCTGCCAAGATGACTGGACTTGATGTATACAGGTACGGTTTGATCTCTAATAAGAGTTCCCTTCTCTCTGAGGGCCCCTGGGGGCCATACACATTGATCAATCTGATCAGATTCCCTTGCAATACAATGTCAAGCATCAAACAACGCCCAACCTGGATTTCTATGATTTTTTTAATCTCCAACCCCTGAACATTTTTGAAAAGTATTCCTACCCCTCCTGCCGGCTCCTCAGCAATAGACCAAAAGGAGGGCCCGTGCCACCAATCTCTTTTGGCTTCAAAAATCTCACTTCTGGTTGTGAGCCTGGTCTCCTGCAAGAAAAGGATTTCAGCCTCCACCTTTCTAAAAAAATCAAAAGCCAAAAATCTGGTCTTCCTATTCTTGATGCTACAGACATTGGCTGTAAGGAATGGGATAGGATGATCCATCATTAGGTCTTGTTTTGCTTCTGCCTACCACCAACCCCTTCATCACCCCTTCTTTTCACCTGAACTTTTGGGGTACTCTCTGCCCCCTCCAGGTCAACCACCACCTCCTCCCCTGGGGACTCTGCCTCCTGACTCTCCTCCCCACTCTCTTTCCTCTCTCTTTTTTCCTGTCCTTCTTTGCCAAGGCCCTAGCCTTCCTCTCCTCTTTCCTCTCCTCCTCCCGCAGCCTCTCCTCCTCTTCCTCAGCGAGATCCCCCCAGGTTTTACCATCTGGCAGGACAAATCTGTTGTCTGTTGCTACCGTCATTTTTGGGGGAATGTTTTTCCTTTTCTCTGAGGATTTTCCCCCCGCCACACTCCACTCCCCTTCTTCTCTAGGCTTACTGACCCTCTGCTCTCCTTCCTTTTTCCCACTGTTCCCCTTGGGTAACCTCCCTTGTGCCCCACCCATCACCTTAGTAACTGGGGCAGAGGATTCAGGCTGCACAGCCTCCCTCTCTGGTTCCACTACCTCTGAGGTTTGATCCCCTTCCTCCAGAAGTTCCATTGAGAGGCTCATTTCCTCCTCCAAATTAGAACATTCTGCCACCATATTGTGCCATGCGTCGGGGCAAGAGCTGTGGGCGTGGCCTAACTTCAAGCACAAATTGCAGCGGATTTTCTGGCATTCCTTACTGGGGTGCCCAGTCTCACCACAGAGGGCGCACTTTAGAACTGTGCATTTAACTGCAAAGTGCCTGTTTGATCCGCACTTGAAACACACCCTGGGTTGGCCGGGGTAGAAACAAACGCCCCTGTCCTTCCCAATAAAAAAGGAATTGGGGAGGTGCTTGGGGACATGGAGATTCATGTGCAGTTTGACCTGCACCTTCCACCCTCCTACCCAGAAACCCTCCTCATCATACAGTGGGGTGAAGGGGGACAGAACGGTGCACTGTCTCTTTAGCCAGATCAGCACGTCATCCGGGTGCACAGACTCAGTCTTAAACATGATGGTGACTGTCTTGGTGTCGGGCCTGGAGACTGGGGTCACCCTAAACCCCTCCCACTCTGGGGCACCTTTCTTACCCTCATACCTGCGCCAGAAATCATCCAACCCCTGAGACAGTTTGAAGCCAAGATCAAACTCAGTGTCTGTGACACTTATCAGCCCACTTACGTCTGCAGGGGTAAAACCCAGGGACTGTTTGATGAGATTCCTGCCCACAAACCTGCGCCCCGGGAACTCACCCCTCTCCTTCTCCCACTTGATCTTCACTACATTCTTCCTCCTACTGGCCGCACTCTCACCCGCCATAGAGACATTCTGCTGAAACAGTCTCTTACCGTCCCAGGCACCTCTCCTCCCTTGTGCCCCTTCACTCTCGGTATTTACAGGGGGATTCCCTGCACCCTCTGTGGCACCACTATCACCCACTCTTGCTGCAGCATCACATACGGTTTTATCAGTCAATGGTGCAGCCATGTCAGTACTCCCTGCAGCCATATTAGTACTCCCAGCAGCCGCGCCAGTACTCCCAGTAGCCGTGCCAGTACTCCCAGCAGCCTTGTCAGTACTCCCAGCAGCCGTGCCAGTACTCCCAGCAGCCATGTCAGTACTTTCAACAGCCATATGAGTACTCCTTGCAGCCATGCCAGTACTCCCAGCAGCCATATGAGTACTCCTTGCAGCCATGCCAGTACTCCCAGCAGTCATATGAGTACTCCCAGCAGCCATACCAGTACTCCCAGCAGCTATACCAGTACTCCCAGCAGCCTTGCCACACTGCACACTCACATGAGGCACACTCCCACCAGACACACTCACAGTATTAGCATTATTGCATGGCAAAGAATCAGTCAGTGGATCCCAGGAATCCGCACATGACGGACCCCCATTCCCACCCGCAGGAGTCACAGTCCCTTTAGGAAAAGCAAAATAGTCTTTCAAACCCTTTTTCAGTTGGTTTCTCTCCATTTCCTGGAACCTCCTGCGGTTATGATAAAGCTCTCTCCAGGGCTCTATAACTGCCAGAACCCCGGTAATGTTACTTTCAATGTCCTCCAAGTCTTTGTTTAAATAAGCAATTTTTTCAACTGCTTTTGCTCTCTGTGCCCCCCTAAGGGCCCCCAGTCCAGCCACCATATTGTCTATACTCCCCTCCAAAATGTTCCTTTTCTCCTCCAGAATGTTAATGTCTCTCAGAGCCCTGATGATCTGGGTCTGATTGGGCCCAGCTGAGCCCACAGTCTCTGGCTTCCCAGCGCCATTGCTAGCAGCTGTCTCTCCCCCATCACACAGGTGTATTGCTCCTACCTGGGCCATTGCAGCAGTCTCAGAACTCTCTCTCAGCGCCTCCTCAGCCACTTCCATAGCCACACAGCCTGCGGCCTCAGCACTCTCCATGGCTGCCTCGCAGCCTGCAGCACTTCCCTCCTGGGTCCCAGCATGCCTTGCAGCAGCTTCCTGGCTTGCCTCTGAACTGCAGCTCCCAGCAACAGAACTGCCGTTTTCCGCAGCAGAACTGCAACTCTCTGCAGTAACCTCGGCCTGGTCGTCCAGGGTGTTCGCTCGCTCAGGGACCTCCATTACAGATGGAACGCCGCACGTGCCGGTACTTTCTCCTTCTTTGTCACTTTTAGCCATGGCCTTCACCTCCTTGCGCACCTCACTGCTCTCAGCCGCTGCTGCCAGATTGGGGGGAGCAGCCTTCCTGCTGGATCTCAGGCAGATCCTCACTCCTTTACCCGGAGTTACCACAACTTTCTTCCTCATTCTTTTGAGGAAATTTTTTTGGGGAAATTGCAGAAAAAATAATTCTCCTGAGAGAAATCCTCACAACCTGCAAAGTTTGCAGGTAAAAAGCACTCCTCCCAGACCCAAAAAGGGCCTGGGAAACCCTCACAGTCTGGAGCTCACACACACACCTCCTCTCAGTATGGGAGTACAGCTTATTGTGTGCCCAGAACATTCCTTCTCTGTATATTTGTATTTATACATATGGGTAGGGGGTGCCATAGTGTTTCCCTTAGACAGTACAGTATGGGGGTACAGCTTATTGTGTGCCCAGAACATTCCTTCTCTGTATATTTGTATTTATACATATGGGTAGGGGGTGCCATAGTGTTTCCCTTAGACAGTACAGTATGGGGGTACAGCTTATTGTGTGCCCAGAACATTCCCTCTCTGTATATTTGTATTTATACATATGGGTAGGAGGTGCCATAGTGTTTCCCTTAGACAGTACAGTATGGGGGTACAGCTTATTGTGTGCCCAGAACATTCCTTCTCTGTATATTTGTATTTATACATATGGGTAGGAGGTGCCATAGTGTTTCCCTTAGACAGTACAGTATGGGGGTACAGCTTATTGTGTGCCCAGAACATTCCTTCTCTGTATATTTGTATTTATACATATGGGTAGGGGGTGCCATAGTGTTTCCCTTAGACAGTACAGTATGGGGGTACAGCTTATTGTGTGCCCAGAACATTCCTTCTCTGTATATTTGTATTTATACATATGGATAGGGGGTGCCATAGTGTTTCCCATAGACAGTACAGTATGGGGGTACAGCTTATTGTGTGCCCAGAACATTCCTTCTCTGTATATTTGTATTTATACATATGGGTAGGGGGTGCCATAGTGTTTCCCATAGACAGTACAGTATGGGGGTACAGCTTATTGTGTGCCCAGAACATTCCTTCTCTGTATATTTGTATTTATACATATGGGTAGGGGGTGCCATAGTGTTTCCCATAGACAGTACAGTATGGGGGTATGAGGGTAATTGATACATAACTGTTTGCCCATCTCTCCCCTAGGGCTTGCTGGGCCACTAACAACATGGCTGACAACCTGACTTCGCCAACACTGTCCCCAGGAGATGACATTTTCTGCCCAAACGGAACCAAGTGGATTTTGGATGCATTTGGCGACTGCGCAGTGAATGGGCGGGATCACGCCAGCGTGTATCTGGGAATGATCTCCATGGGGTTATTCATGGTTTGCACTTTCCCGTGAGTATTACTAAGTAAAGGATTATACCCCCCCCCCCCCCAGGTTGTGACCTCCTTCCGGTAATGGTCAGTTGTTCCCTGGGGACAGGGTAGGGGGAAGGTCCCTCCATATGTTCTTCCCTTTCCTTTCATGTCCCTGCTGGGTTTCCCAACACCCTGCTTTGTGCTCTCCCCCCCCAACTCCCGTTATCTTGTCTCACACTCTACTGACTCTCACTGTGACTTCTGCACCCAGATATCTCACCCACTCATAAGCCACTCGCCTGTCCTTGGAAGGGGTGAAGACACACAGAGCTACTTAGTAGCAACTACTCATGGCTACTAAACACCAGAAAATCCCCTGCCATAGACAATACTGAGAATTGTCTCTTCTAAACACACGTAGAGACAGTTATCAGTAAATGATCAGCATTGTCCCTCCTCAGTCTCCCACCCTGTAACCTCCTCAGCCTCCCACCCTGTACCCTCCTCAGCCTCCCACCCTGTAACCTCCTCAGCCTCCCACCATGCACCCTCCTCAGCCTCCCACCCTGTACCCTCCTCAGCCTCCCACCATGCACCCTCCTCAGCCTCCCACCCTGTACCCTCCTCAGCCTCCCACCCTGTAACCTCCTCAGCCTCCCACCCTGTACCCTCCTCAGCCTCCCACCCTGTACCCTCCTCAGTCTCCCACCCTCTACCCTCCGCAGCCTCCCACCCTCTACCCTCCGCAGCCTCCCACCCTCTAACCTCTGCAGCCTCCTACCCTCTACCCTCCGCAGCCTCCCACCCTGTACCCTCCTCAGTCTCCCACCCTGTACCCTCTGCACCCTCCTCAGTCTCCCACCCTGCACCCTCCTCAGTCTCCCACCCTGCACCCTCCTCAGCTTCCCACCCTGCACCCTCCTCAGTCTCCCACCCTGCACCCTCCTCAGCCTCCCACCCTGTACCCTCTGCTGCCTCCCACCCTGTACCCTCCTCAGCCTCCCACCCTGTACCCTCCTCAGCTCCCACCCTGTACCCTCCTCAGTCTCCCACCCTGTACCCTCCTCAGTCTCCCACCCTGCACCCTCCTCAGCCTCCCACCCTGTAACCTCCTCAGCCTCCCACCCTGTACCCTCCTCAGCCTCCCACCCTGTACCCTCCTCAGCCTCCCACCCTGTACCCTCCTCAGCCTCCCACCCTGTACCCTCCTCAGTCTCCCACCCTGTACCCTCCTCAGCCTCCCACCCTGTACCCTCCTCAGCCTCCCACCCTGTACCCTCCTCAGCCTCCCACCCTGTACCCTCCTCAGTCTCCCACCCTGCACCCTCCTCAGTCTCCCACCCTGCACCCTCCTCAGCCTCCCACCCTGTACCCTCCTCAGCCTCCCACCCTGTACCCTCCTCAGCCTCCCACCCTGTACCCTCCTCAGTCTCCCACCCTGCACCCTCCTCAGTCTCCCACCCTGTACCCTCCTCAGCCTCCCACCCTGTACCCTCCTCAGCCTCCCACCCTGTACCCTCCTCAGCCTCCCATCCTGTACCCTCCTCAGTCTCCCACCCTGTACCCTCCTCAGTCTCCCACCCTGTACCCTCCTCAGCCTCCCACCCTGTACCCTCCTCAGTCTCCCACCCTGCACCCTCCTCAGCCTCCCACCCTGTACCCTCCTCAGTCTCCCACCCTGTACCCTCCTCAGCCTCCCACCCTGTACCCTCCTCAGTCTCCCACCCTGTACCCTCCTCAGTCTCCCACCCTGTACCCTCCTCAGCCTCCCACCCTGTACCCTCCTCAGTCTCCCACCCTGCACCCTCCTCAGCCTCCCACCCTGTACCCTCCTCAGTCTCCCACCCTGTACCCTCCTCAGCCTCCCACCCTGTACCCTCCTCAGCCTCCCACCCTGTACCCTCCTCAGCCTCCCACCCTGTACCCTCCTCAGCCTCCCACCCTGTACCCTCCTCAGTCTCCCACCCTGTACCCTCCTCAGCCTCCCACCCTGTACCCTCCTCAGTCTCCCACCCTGCACCCTCCTCAGTCTCCCACCCTGCACCCTCCTCAGCCTCCCACCCTGCACCCTCCTCAGTCTCCCACCCTGCACCCTCCTCAGCCTCCCACCCTGTACCCTCCTCAGCCTCCCACCCTGTACCCTCCTCAGTCTCCCACCCTGTACCCTCCTCAGCCTCCCACTCTGTACCTTCCGCTGTCTCCCACTGTATATAAGAATGTGCTGCAGGCAGCGGGCGAGCAGGTTGGTTCTGACAATTGTTTGTAACCTGAGCTCAGGGTGCAGCGAGGCTTCTCCCACCCCAGGGTGCTGCCCCCCACCCCTCAGGTTGTCTTTGCTTCTGCCCAATCATTAGGTGTCGTGGGGGATGGAGGCAGCAAAACATGCTCAGTCCCTAATCATATAACGACTGGCTAATTACCCATAATGCATCGCCAGGTGCCATTAAAGGGATACTGTCAGTCAGATAAGAAGTTCCTGGCTGGGCCCATGATTATTGGCTGGAATTCTACATAAACTCCCAGGATTGAGCTGCAGACACGCGGCAGGATTAGTTACCCTTTAGCTCCTATGTATATACAGCTGTGTGAGGAAGCCTGGGGCTTATTTAATTAGGAGAGTGAGAGGAATAAAACAGTTTGGCTGGAGCAGAGTAACCACAACCACCGAAACCTTAAATACATGAAATACACAATCTTCTAATAAATCTTTAGATTTATTAGATTGATTGATTTGATTGGCTACAGGTTATACCCCTGTCACTATTCTGATGCTTTGATTGGCTACAAGTTATACCTCAAACTGGAGTTGGTCTAGCCAAGTGAAAGTTCTAATGCTCCGATTGGCTACAAGCTGGGCTAGTGTTTTTTAATCTTCTGATGCTTTGATTGGCTACAGGTTTTACCCCAGTCAATCTTCTGATGCTTGATTGGCTACAAGTTATACCCCATCAATCTTCTGATGCTTTGATTGGCTACAGGTTATACCCCAGTCAACCTTCTGATTCTTTGATTGGCTACAGGTTGGTTTAGCCAAGTGAAAGCTCCAATGCTCTGATTGGCTACAGGCTGGACTAGTGCTTTTTAATCTTCTGATGCTTTGATTGGCTACAGGTTATACCCCGTCAATCTTCTGATGCTTTGATTGGCTACAGGTTATACCCCGTCAATCTTCTGATGCTTTGATTGGCTACAGGTTATACCCCGTCAATCTTCTGATGCTTTGATTGGCTACAGGTTATACCCCGTCAATCTTCTGATGCTTTGATTGGCTACAGGTTATACCCCGTCAATCTTCTGATGCTTTGATTGGCTACAGGTTATACCCCGTCAATCTTCTGATGCTTTTATTGGCTACAGGTTATACCCCGTCAATCTTCTGATGCTTTGATTGGCTACAGGTTGGTTTAGCCAAGTGAAAGCTCCAATGCTCTGATTGGCTACAGGCTGGGCTAGCACTTTTTAATCTTCTGATGCTTTGATTGGCTACAGCTCTATTTTGTCCTGTCAAACTTCTGATATTTGGATTGGCTATGGGTTGGCCTAGACCTGTTGACCTTCTTATGTTTTAAATGGCTACATTCAAAGCAGATTATAAAATGTGTTAAAATTATTCATTATGGCCTGCCCCCCCCCCCACCAGAGAGAACACCCAATAAATATAACCTGATTTTTTAATGGAATATGTCGATTTGATTGGCTACAAGTTGTCTAGTCAAATGAAGGTTCTAATTGGCTATAGATTTGTCCATTCATATGAAGGTTCTAAGCTCTGACTGGCTATAGATTGGTCTAGAACTGTCAGTCTGCTGATGGAAAATCCAAAGAAGTTTTATAAGGGTTGTAACCCAGTCATAACAGAGTTTACTTCCCCTTTAAAAATGTTAGTCCTATTTAACCTTGTCTTACTAAGCCTAGATTTCCTGTATCTGTAACTGGAGGGTAGAACGGAACCTGTTACCTGGGGTAATTACACAGAAACCGGTTCCCTAGGAGCAGAGACAGACTCGTCCATTCCAGAAAGGCAGAAGGAATTATAATAATAATAAAAAAAGACCAGCTGCAAAACTGCTAAGGTTCCCTATGACTTCTTTGTTAAACAGGCAAACTTGCCCTTTAGGGGGTGGGACCTGCCCAATTTCCCCTTTAGCCTCCTGTTTTACCAACCCTGCCGTAGTCTCAGGAATGGGATTGGCATAGAGAACCCGCCAGTCTGCGCATTCTGGTTCCGGTCCGGTCATTATAACGAGGCACTAAATTAACCTATACGGTGGCTCCGCCTCCTTTTAATCTCACTAATGTCATGGGGGTCAATAACTAAAAAATGACTTCAGCTGACAATTCCTTTTTTTTTTCTGGACCCTCCCAGGTGACTTAATGTGATGGGTGTGGCTTCCAGCAAAAAGGGCGTGATCTGGGCTAATGGGGGTGTGGCTAAAGTTGGGTGATATTATTGTGCAATGGTGCTCTACAGTACCCTCTCATGTAGGTGTGTGGGGGGGGGGTGTAAGTAGTATGTGGCCCCATGATATCTTGGGAAGCGCTGAGGTCCTGAGTTCAATTCTATCTGCAAAGGGGGCAATTGGCTACTACTAATTGGCTGATCAATCCCTGTAAATCGCTACAGAATATGGGGGCGCTATATAATTAAACATGTGTTTTTGCCCCCCCCAGACAGTACTATGAAGCCTTCAAGACCAAGAAGATGCACGAAGCCATGTCCATATGGTTCCCCCTGCTGTGGGTGGCCACTGACGCAATAAACCTCGCTGGGACTTACCTTGCGGACCAACTGCCCCTGCAGGTAGGGTTCTGCCCCTCACAACTCCCGGCACTCCCGTTACCTGCCCTGATGCCCCTGTCTCCCCCCCACAGAAATACTTCGGCATCTACTTTGTCGTGAGCGACTCTCTGATGCTCGTCGTCTATCTCTACTTCAAGTTCCAGGACAGTAAACCCAAACGTGAGTATCTACAACTACAACTCCCAGCATCCTCCACAACCCATTGGCACTTAGCAACAGCTGGGTACTACAAGGTACAAACAGTGATGGGTAACACTTTGATTTCTCTTTCGCCCAATCAGCTTACACCGCCTTAAACGCTGTTTGTGGATTTGCCCTTTTGGGCTGTGTGGCCACTTTCTCTCTGCTTCAGGAGTCGGAACCCGCTGTGCTGACCCCCGAGGATGTGATACCCAGCCGGCGCCTACTCTCTACTGATGGGGATGAGGTGCGTTTTACTGCTTCCTACAACTGCTTAAAGGGGAACTAAACCCAACATAAGGCTCCTGGATTGGCCAACTGATCCAACTGACTGGCCCTGCCCTCTCAATAGCAGCCATTAAAGCTGCCCATGGGGTTCCTCACTACTGAGTTGGCAGCTTATTGGCCCCTGAATGAGGGGGGGGCCTAAATGGGGGGGGCTGAATGCATCCCTATTTGCAACCCTGGAAATTACCATCGTTATGTTCTTTATTGTGTTTTTAAGAGTAATTCTGTCCGGATGGTGATTGGCTTTGCCTGCGGAGTCATCTCGTATGGAATCTACATCATATTTCGTATTCCCCAGCTCGTGACCAACGTGAGTAACTGCCCGGCTCAAGGTACCGATTTATCTGGGGTAATTTAGCAACTTGCCCACTCTGGGGGAATATGAACAAAGTGGGTGTGGCCTTCAGTGGGTGTGGCCTTCCGGTTCATGTAATTGACATGGGTGTGGCCTTCAATGGGCGTGATTAAAGGGGATATAAACCCAACCATAGCGCTGCCCCACGGCGCCCCCTAGTGTTGCTATAGTCGTAATTCTAGATGCAAGGAAATTCCCCAATGAGAATTCTACTGAGCAACAATGTGAGTGTAAGTGCAAGAGAAGTGACCAATGAGAATGCTGATTCCCAGCACTGTGTCAGGCCCCTTGCTGGTACCTTACATATAGAGATAATGATGGCATTTTCCCCTCATTATATGGCACAGGAATCAGACATGGGGAT
Organism: Xenopus tropicalis; assembly: GCF_000004195.4. Classification (NCBI taxonomy): domain Eukaryota; kingdom Metazoa; phylum Chordata; class Amphibia; order Anura; family Pipidae; genus Xenopus; species Xenopus tropicalis. The sequence goes on along the minus strand of NC_030683.2, from coordinate 130,051,577 downwards.
AAAGGGACAGACTTGTTCAGTGCTGGGAAACTGTGCTTATTGCTCCCAACTCCAATTGCAGGAACAGAGAACAGGGAGCCGGATTTACTCACATCAGCTGGGATTCTCATTGGGGGATTTCTTGCATTTTAATGCAGTTTTATTGGGCAATATTGCTTTAAGAATACAGCCCTGATGTTGCTGGACTACAGCTCCCAGCATGCCTCACCCTTCGTTATATTGTACATATAATATACAGGTTTGGTCTCATAGGGAAATGACTGTTTATTATAAAGAAATGATCAATTTGACCCCCTTTGTATATATTTTGTGCCGTAGTTTAAGAGGAAATCGGTGGAAGGTTTGGCCCTGGGAATGTTCCTGTTCATGATGTCGGGAAACATCTTCTACGGAATAAGTATCGTCATCAAGAGCCCGGGGGCAGGCGAGACGGAGGCCAGCGAAGCGCTGCATCACCTTCCCTGGATCGTAGGCAGCGTCCTCTGCTTCTTTGTCGACTGTACCGTATCCTTTGTGCATATGGGGCTATTCCTATTGGCGCAATGGCGTCTCCTAGGGAAACGCTATGTACATGGGAGCTGCCATATTGCCAAATGTGCAAAAAAATAATGGCCAATATGGTCAAAATAGGTCAGTACTTGTCAGAATCTGGGTAAGTATGGGCAGCATAAGGTATAGGTATGGGACCTGTTATCCAGAATGCTTGGGACCTGGGGTTTTCCTGGTAAGGGATCTTTCTGTAATTTGGATCTCCATAACTTAAATGTTCTCCTTCACACAAGCCCAGTTCATGTATCAGTTTATCACTTATAGACCAAGGAACCTTCCAGAAGAGAAGTTGCCGCTCCTGGAGTCCAACGGAGCCATCCCTGCCTGACAGGCTGAAGTGGATCATGAAGAAAGGGGGCAGCGCTGAGTCACTTTATACAGACTGGGGAAATGGTCTCACTCCAGTTCTACTATGGACTTGTGCTCATTCCAACTGTGTGTGGCCCTACAGAGAGTGGCCCTAAGCCAAGAGCTCCCCCTGCTGGCAGAGAGGGATTTTTTTTTATCAGCTCCCCCAGTGGTTGTTTTCCCTTTGGTTTTAGTGCATAAAAGATTTGTATTTTTAAAATTTTAATAAGGACTGGTGGCAGCCGTGCCCCCCGGTGCCCAAATACCCCATGTTATAGTAAGTACAGCAGCCTGAGAATGCACAGATGCCCCCCAGCTACAGCCATCGCCCCAGTACAGTGTTGCTCTGTGAGGCCAGTGTTATTGTTATTTTTTATAACTTGTTTTTCTATTCAGCCCCTCCCCTATTCATATTCCATACTCTCATTCATTCCACTCCCTGGTCGCTAAGGTAATTTGGACCCTAGCAACCAGACAGCTGCTGAAACTCCAAACTGCAGAGCTGCTGAACACAAAGTGAAATAAGTAAAAAACTATAAATAATTAAAAATGAAGACCAATTGCAAATTGTCTCAGCATATTACTCTCTACATCATATTAAACGTTCCTTTTCTAATGTTCCCATTTTTATGTGACTAAATTGGTTCTGTGGATGAGCCTCATGTATCTGCTTCTCATAAAGTTTAATTGTTACAAACTGTCGTGGTTTGGTTTCCTCTTCTTTTTGCTTTGCTCTCTCGGCCAAGCAGCGAGGGCGGCTGGTCGGCGTTACACAAGGAGCCATTATTATAAGCTCAACGGGGAGTGAAATCTGCATAGGGGTAAAGCGGAGAGGTGCAGTTCAACTACAGGGATATTCCTTTTCCTTTCATTTTGCTTTCAGTAGAAGCAGTGGAGGAGCCACGAGTAGGAAAAGCATCTCCTTACCCTGATTAACCCCCTAACCCCTGTGGTTTAACCCCCAACACACGTTTATACACTGATGATAGGATTGTATGTAAATGCACCTTATTGTTTATATTACAAACACAACACAAATAGCAGTTTATTGTAGTCACAACTGTATTGCACTATTGGTTGCACTAAGGGCTGATAGTGAGACAATGATATCAGCTTATTGCACTATAATTCCCTATTGTTCCCCCCCTTATCCCCTAATCCCTCATTCTCCTTCCCCCTCTCTTTCAACTCTCTCATCACTTTTTTCTTTGTTTCTAATTTTTCCTCTGTGTTTTTCTAATTATTTTATATTTTCTTTTTTCTTCATTTTTTGTGCATTTGCTATTTTTATCTTTTTCTTTTCCCTTTGTTTTCTTGTTCATATTCATGTACCCAACAAGCCCCAGGGTCTCAGTGTAACCAGAAGGGGGCGTTCCAGTCTGACACGGCAGGAGTGGGAAATCTGGTAACAGAACCCACCAAGATGCCCCAAAATATCACTCCTACCTGCCCCGTAAGCCTCTCCCTCTCTGCCAATTGTGCCCCAGTGCCCCCGGCCCCCCAGGGCTGGCAGTTACTTCATGTTGCCCTGATGCTGCATGGTGCTTATGGCAGTATCAGTGGTATAACAACACTGCTCTGGGCCCCCCCCCCCCCAAAAAGTGATAGGGACCTTAGATTGTAAGGGGGAGGAGTCAAAGATACACAAAGGATTCTGCCCAGGGTCACATGACTGGGGGTTATTTGCTCTTGTGGTTTAAAAGGAACAGACCCAGAGTGGGAGAGACGGAGGGACAGGCACTTAGTGTGTGGGTATAAGGGGGGGGGGAGAAAGGGCAGAGCTGATATTGATGAACCTGGAGGGCTGAGAAGAGAATTGTGGGAATTTGTCCTCCTCTGAGGTAAGAAATGGGGTGCGGGGACTAGGGTACAGAGCTATGCACTGGGGTCTGTTGGACTGTGTGTATAGTAAGGCAACACGGGGTCGGGAAGGGGGCCGGGAGTGTGTATAGTAAGGCAACACGGGGTCGGGAAGGGGGCCGGGAGTGTGTATAGTAAGGCAACATGGGGTCAGGGGAAGGGGGCCGGGAGTGTGTATAGTAAGGCAACACGGGGTCGGGAAGGGGGCCGGGAGTGTGTATAGTAAGGCAACACGGGGTCAGGGGAAGGGGGCCGGGAGTGTGTATAGTAAGGCAACACGGGGTCAGGGAAGGGGGCAGGGAGTGTGTATAGTAAGGCAACATGGGGTCAGGGGAAGGGGGCCGGGAGTGTGTATAGTAAGGCAACACGGGGTCAGGGGAAGGGGGCCGGGAGTGTGTATAGTAAGGCAACACGGGGTCAGGGGAAGGGGGCCGGGAGTGTGTATAGTAAGGCAACACGGGGTCAGGGGAAGGGGGCCGGGAGTGTGTATAGTAAGGCAACACGGGGTCAGGGGAAGGGGGCCGGGAGTGTGTATAGTAAGGCAAACACGGGGTCAGGGGAAGGGGGCAGGGAGTGTGTATAGTAAGGCAACATGGGGTCAGGGGAAGGGGGCCGGGAGTGTGTATAGTAAGGCAACACGGGGTCAGGGGAAGGGGGCCGGGAGTGTGTATAGTAAGGCAACACGGGGTCAGGGGAAGGGGCCGGGAGTGTGTATAGTAAGGCAACACGGGGTCAGGGGAAGGGGGCCGGGAGTGTGTATAGTAAGGCAACACGGGGTCAGGGGAAGGGGGCCGGGAGTGTGTATAGTAAGACAACACGGGGTCAGGGGAAGGGGGCCGGGAGTGTGTATAGTAAGGCAACACGGGGTCAGGGGAAGGGGGCCGGGAGTGTGTATAGTAAGGCAACACGGGGTCAGGGGAAGGGGGCCGGGAGTGTGTATAGTGGGGTGTCAGTGTAACCCCCCAAATCCCTAGTCTGTGCTCAGTAAGTAATGTTAGTCCTGAAAGGGAATGTTCACCTTTAAGTTAACTTCTATTATGATATAGAGAGTGATATTCCAGTTTGACATTTTAACAGCTTTTTGGTTGCTAGGTTTACTTAGCAACCAAGGAGCAGTCTGGATGAGAGACTGGTATATGAATAGGGGAGGGGCTGAATAGAAAGTAACAATAAGCCAGCCTATTCCTGCCATCTAGAAAGGCTCGGAATGTTCCATTGCTGGGAGGGAATTATTCACTCAGTGCCCCTGGGGCATATTGGACTCTTCTTATCCCCCCTCCAATAGAACTGCTGGCCCAAAGCTCCTGAGGTAAACATGGGGTATGAAGATTCCAACTAGGGTGGTATCCAGGGAGGTGCCAAGGAGGGGTGTCCTGCCGCAGCCGGGGGTGCACCCCAATGTGAGATACATGCCAGACCCCTTGGGGGCAACTGCTTTTTCCACTAGGTAGCTCCAGTGGGGGGCTGGGTAATGTTCTGTTCTGTGCCCTGAAAGGTTGGAGTGATATCCCCCCCCCCCTCCCCCCAGCAGCCAATCAGCAGAACAATGGGAAGGGAGCAGCTCCAAGTAGGTATCAGAATAGCACTCAATAGTAAGAAATCCAAGTCCGGCTTGGGACTCCTCCAGTTACATAAGAGTAGGGGAAACAATAGGTTAGCTGAAAGCAGTTCTAATGTGTAGCCCTGGCTGAAAGCTCAGACTCAGGCACACTTTACTGCTGCGCTGCAAGTTGGAGTGATATCCCCCCCCTCACCCCCAGCAGCCGATCAGCAGAACAATGGGAAGGGAGCAAGATAGCAGCTCCCAGTAGGTATCAGAATAGCACTCAATAGTAAGAAATCCAAGTCCGGCTTGGGACTCCTCCAGTTACATGGGAGTAGGAGAAACAATAGGTTAGCTGAAAGCAGTTCTAATGTGTAGCGCTGGCTCCTTCTGAAAGCTCAGACTCAGGCACACTTTACTGCTGCGCTGCAAGTATATCCCAATGAATTGTACATGACTTTCCATTAATGTTTGTATGTTCCTCCCTCTGAGCCTCAGAGAACACAAACAACATGGCCGACATCCTGACTTCTCCAACACTCTCCCCCTCAAATGTCACTTACTGCCCCAATGGAACCAAGTGGATTTTGTCTGTGTTTGGCGACTGCGCAATAACTGCCCGGGATCATGCCAGTGTGTATGTGGGAATGGTCTCCATGGCGTGTTACGTGGCTTGTGCCTTCCCGTAAGTGTTCTAAATGTTGGCTGTAGTGATGTCATTTGTGTCACATGACTCATTGAAACTAGTAAGCACAACAGAGGCTTATTCCGCACACCCTAGCTCTCCAAATCAGAACGCCCGGTGCACATTGCCAGAGGGATCGGCACCCTCCCAGCATCCAGTAGAACGGCAAAAAGCAAATGGCACTCAGGGCTTAGAGGAAAAATTCCTTTTTAAAAAAGATTTTATTTGCGAAACAATGCAACGTTTCGAGGCAACATAGCCCCTTTATCAAGCATTATCAAGCATGCTTGATAAAGGGGCTATGTTGCCTCGAAACGTTGCATTGTTTCGCAAATAAAATCTTTTTTAAAAAGGAATTTTTCCTCTAAGCCCTGAGTGCCATTTGCTTTTTGCGGTTCATTGAAACTAGTACCAGTGGTATCTAATATCCTTATCATTTACAGTAGGGGGTACATTATCCCTTATAATATATGAGTGATACTCAGAGTTCCCTGTATAACTCAGCCTGCAGCCTTGTGCCTTTATATGGGGGGCACAGAACCCCTCAGTGACTGCTAATATCCTTATCATTTACAGTAGGGGGTACATTATGCCTTATAATACATGAGTGATACTCAGAGTTCCCTGTATAACTCAGCCTGCAGCCTTGTGCCTTTATATGGGGGGCACAGAACCCCTCAGTGACTGCTAATATCCTTATCATTTACAGTAGGGGGTACATTATCCCTTATAATACATGAGTGATACTCAGAGTTCCCTGTATAACTCAGCCTGCAGCCTTGTGCCTTTATATGGGCACAGAACCCCTCAGTGACTGCTAATATCCTTATCAGTGACAGTAGGGGTTATAGAGTTTTTGGCTTAATTAGGGCGAGATTTGGGGTGAGTGCTTATTTGTGCCCTGGGTACCCCTGGAACTATAGCGGGGTGACTGTTACCCCAATGTTTCTATATATCTGTAACCTTGTTATGGGCTAAGGGGGCCCAGCCTGAAGGCCAGTTAGGGGGGGATTTGGGGTGAGTGCTTATTTGTGCCCTGGGTACCCCTGGAACTATAGCGGGGTGACTGGTACCCCAATGTTTCTATATATCTGTAACCTTGTTATGGGCTAAGGGGGCCCAGCCTGAAGGCCAGTTAGGGGGGGATTTGGGGTGAGTGCTTATTTGTGCCCTGGGTACCCCTGGAACTATAGCGGGGTGACTGTTACCCCAATGTTTCTATATATCTGTAACCTTGTTATGGGCTAAGGGGGCCCAGCCTGAAGGCCAGTTAGGGGGGGATTTGGGGTGAGTGCTTATTTGTGCCCTGGGTACCCCTGGAACTATAACGGGGTGACTGTTACCCCAATGTTTCTATATATCTGTAACATTGTTATGGGCTAAGGGGGCCCAGCCTGAAGGCCAGTTAGGGGGGGATTTGGGGTGAGTGCTTATTTGTGCCCTGGGTACCCCTGGAACTATAGCAGGGTGACTGTTACCCCAATGTTTCTATATATCTGTAACCTTGTTATGGGCTAAGGGGGCCCAGCCTGAAGGCCAGTTAGGGGGGGATTTGGGGTGAGTGCTTATTTGTGCCCTGGGTACCCCTGGAACTATAGCGGGGTGACTGTTACCCCAATGTTTCTATATATCTGTAACCTTGTTATGGGCTAAGGGGGGCCCAGCCTGAAGGCCAGTTAGGGGGGGATTTGGGGTGAGTGCTTATTTGTGCCCCGGGTACCCCTGGAACTATAGCGGGGTGACTGTTACCCCAATGTTTCTATATATCTGTAACCTTGTTATGGGCTAAGGGGGCCCAGCCTGAAGGCCAGTTAGGGGGGGACTTGGGGTGAGTGCTTATTTGTGCCCTGGGTACCCCTGGAACTATAGCGGGGTGACTGTTACCCCAATGTTTCTATATATCTGTAACCTTGTTATGGGCTAAGGGGGCCCAGCCTGAAGGCCAGTTAGGGGGGGATTTGGGGTGAGTGCTTATTTGTGCCCTGGGTACCCCTGGAACTATAGCGGGGTGACTGTTACCCCAATGTTTCTATATATCTGTAACCTTGTTATGGGCTAAGGGGGCCCAGCCTGAAGGCCAGTTAGGGGGGGATTTGGGGTGCCAGATATAATAAGAATTAATGGCCGTGTTGCTGTTCCCTATCAGACAATACTATGAAGCCTGCAAGACGGGGAAGATGCAGGAGGCGATGTCCCTCGGGTTCCTGGTGCTGTGGGTCGTTATGGACACTTTGAACGTTGCTGGGACCTTTCTTGCAGACCAGCTCCCCCTGCAGGTAGGGCTGAGATCTTCCTCCTATTTCCTCTGCTAAACCCACAGTCTGAATATCTGATTTTTTTCCCGCAGAAATATTTCTCCATTAACTGCATTCTCTGTGATTCCCTGCTGCTCGGCATCTACTGCTATTTCAGGCTTCGCAAATGGAGGCCCAGATGTGAGTTTTTCTGCATAGTAGCTAACCCTGAAAAAGGACACAGCCATCAAGTTCAACCCTACTATAATATATATTGCCAGTTGATGTTGAGGAAGGCAACCCCCAGTGTTATAGTATAATGGTGACTATGGGCAAAGTCCATTTATAAATTATGTGCTAGGGGGGTACATATAGTGGGGGGGTCACAGAGTGATTAGGGTCATTTTTATAAACTGTGTTCCCCCTTTAAGAGATATAGCAGTAGGTGAAATGATAAAATACTAATTTTTCTCTCCCCCCATTCAGCTCACACCCCCTTACATACAGTCTGTGGATTTGCCCTTCTGGGCTCTGTGGCCACTTTCTCTTTGCTTCAGGAGTCGGAACCCGCGGTGCAGAACCTCAGGGAAATGATACCCAGCCGGCGCCTACTCTCTGCTGATGGGGAGGAGGTGAGTCTGACTGATGTGTCTCTATGGCAACGCTTCTCAGCTTATCCTCCTGGGGTACAACTGGGGCTACGGGGGCCCATTGGGGTCTTTCCCGGTGTCTCGTCTGCCCAGTCCGACTCTGTATCCTTCCCACAAGCCTTACCGACTACTCAATAGCAATACAGTTGGCTTCTACATCACTTCTGGGTGCCGCTAGTCTGGCCTGACTCCTCCCTTTAGCCTGGGGAGGAGTCAGACAAGACCAATTACACTCAGAAAAGTGAGTTTTGGGGTGCACAAATTGTCATTAAAATTGGTCAGACTTCTCACCGTGGTGTGTGGGTTGCACATAATTAGTGATGAGCAAATCTGCCCCATTTCGCTTCCCATTCGCTCTTCACTATCCGTAATATAACGAGGATATTGGATTACAACAAAGGCCCCCACAGACCCAATAGGGTTCCAGTCTATAGAAGCCTTTGGCGGCCCTTGTGGCCTCCAGGCTACCAGTCTGCGTTAACCCTTTGTACCATATGCAGTGAGCTCAATCAGCACATTGGGGCAATTATCTATTACCCTAAAGCCCATAGGTATGGAGTTCTGCAGGACGGATGCAGCTCTATAGGTCATTAATATGGTCCCCGGCCCACTCAAGGGCCCCCAGCCTCCGTCCCCGGCCCACTCAAGGGCCCCCAGCCTCTGTCTCCGGCCCACTCAAGGGCCCCCAGCCTCTGTCTTCGGCCCACTCAAGGACCCCCGGCCTCTGTCCCTGGCCCACTCAAGGGCCCCCGGCCTCCGTCCCCGGCCCACTCAAGGGCCCCCAGCCTCCGTCCCCGGCCCACTCAGGGACCCCCAGACTCCGTCCCCGGCCCACTCAGGGGCCCCCAGCCTCCGTCCCCGGCCCACTCAAGGGCCCCCAGCCTCCGTCCCCGGCCCACTCAGGGGCCCCCAGCCTCCGTCCCCGGCCCACTCAGGGACCCCCAGCCTCTGTCCCCGGCCCACTCAAGGGCCCCCAGCCTCCGTCCCCGGCTCATTTAAGGGCCTCCCTCTTATTCTCGCCCTGTGCCTTTCAGGACGGTTCCATCAGGATGAAGATGGGTTACACCTTGGGGATCATCGTCTCGGGCATGTGGATCGTTTTTCGAATTCCTCAGATTGTCACCAACGTAAGGAAGGGGCTACCGGAGCCTTAGGGGGATATGAACACAAATCTTCCTTTGCAAGAGATAGTGGTCTATAGTCATGGGTAAGAGAGCAGCCCAGAAATCTCCTGGGTAAGAGAGCAGCCCAGAAGTCTCCTGGGTAAGAGAGCAGCCCAGATGTCTCCTGGGTAAGAGAGCAGCCCAGAAGTCTCATGGGTAAGAGAGCAGCCCAGAAGTCTTATGGGTAAGAGAGCAGCCCAGAAGTCTCATGGGTAAGAGAGCAGCCCAGATGTCTCCTGGGTAAGAGAGCAGCCCAGATGTCTTCTGGGTAAGAGAGCAGCCCAGAAGTCTCATGGGTAAGAGAGCAGCCCAGAAGTCTCATGGGTAAGAGAGCAGCCCAGATGTCTCCTGGGTAAGAGAGCAGCCCAGAAGTCTCATGGGTAAGAGAGCAGCCCAGAAGTCTCATGGGTAAGAGAGCAGCCCAGATGTCTCCTGGGTAAGAGAGCAGCCCAGATGTCTCCTGGGTAAGAGAGCAGCCCAGAAGTCTCATGGGTAAGAGAGCAGCCCAGAAGTCTCATGGGTAAGAGAGCAGCCCAGATGTCTCCTGGGTTACCTTTGGGCATATGGCAACCCTGCTTTGGGTATATGTGATTATATTTAGCTTTGGGGGCCAATTACACTGCTCTTTGTGGGCAATTTTGTTTCGCCCTGACGTCCCCCCCCTTGTGTCTCTGCAGTTCAGGAGAAAATCAGTGGAAGGTTTGGCCCTGGGGATGTTCCTGCTCATGATGGTGGAAAACCTCTGCTTCGGGCTGAGTATTGTGCTGAAGAGCCCGCGGCAAAGCCAGACGGAGGCCAGTAAAGCTCTGCATCACTTGCCCTGGCTCATAGCCTGCGTGGGCTCGGTGGGCTCCGACTGGGTCGTATCCTTTATTGGATGGTGCCAAGCTGTTTCATTGGCAGATATAGGGGCGGGGGCTGCTGGGGCACTTGGGTAGGAGGGTAAAGCTTACTGGGACCAATTAGGGTTGCCACCTTTTCCTAATGGCTATACTGGTCTCCATGTGTAATTATGGGGCTAATGTCAGACAGGGGGAACTGGGTCGCTCAGTGTGTGGGGAAATTGGGGTGTCAGGGGTGACATGGGGCAGAATGTTGGTTGGGGGGCACCGGGGTACCAGGGCAGGTTGTGGCCTTATCTGGGAATAGTTTATTCTGGGGGTTCCCCATTATCCATGTTTTCCCTTCACTCCGGCGGCAGCTCATGTACCAGTTTATCCGGTACCGGCCAAGGGCCCAGTGTGATGAAGAGGAGCCTCTTCTATTGTCCTCCGTCTCCCTTTACGGCTGAGAATGGGAAGAATCACTGAGAAAACGTCTCGGGTTGGACTTTTATTCATTTCTAGACTGGGAGACGCCATGTTTGTGGGCCCAGAGCTGCCATAGGCCAAGGTGCCATCTGGGCCTGAGAGGGTTAATAGGAGCAGCGCCAGCAAAGGGCACAGAGCAGACTCACTTTATTCCAATTGCCCCAAAGCAGCTGTTCTGTGGCCTTATGGGTCTGATCAGCTCAGCGGTGTGTGGCCCTACAGGGACCAGCGGGGCCCGAGCCCGACAATATCCCTACTGGCAGAACAAAGATTTTTAACAAACTCTGAAACTATGAAAATTTTATTCAAAAAACAGTTTTAAAAGAATTACACAGGAATGAATGGATATTGGGGAGTTGTATCAGGAGTCAGAACCAGCAGTGCAGGGAAGGGAAAGGGACAGACACAGTGACAGTTACACATAACTATAAACCCAGTGAGAATGAGGAATGAATGGATATTGGGGAGTTGTATCAGGAGTCAGAACCAGCAGTGCAGGGAAGGGAAAGGGACAGACACAGTGACAGTTACACATAACTATAAACCCAGTGAGAATGAGGAATGAATGGATATTGGGGAGTTGTATCAGGAGTCAGAACCAGCAGTGCAGGGAAGGGAAAGGGACAGACACAGTGACAGTTACACATAACTATAAACCCAGTGAGAATGAGGGATGAATGGATATTGGGGAGTTGTATCAGGAGTCAGAACCAGCAGTGCAGGGAAGGGAAAGGGACAGACACAGTGACAGTTACACATAACTATAAACCCAGTGAGAATGAGGAATGAATGGATATTGGGGAGTTGTATCAGGAGTCAGAACCAGCAGTGCAGGGAAGGGAAAGGGACAGACACAGTGACAGTTACACATAACTATAAACCCAGTGAGAATGAGGAATGAATGGATATTGGGGAGTTGTATCAGGAGTCAGAACCAGCAGTGCAGGGAAGGGAAAGGGACAGACACAGTGACAGTTACACATAACTATAAACCCAGTGAGAATGAGGAATGAATGGGTATTGGGGAGTTGTATCAGGAGTCAGAACCAGCAGTGCAGGGAAGGGAAAGGGACAGACACAGTGACAGTTACACATAACTATAAACCCAGTGAGAATGAGGAATGAATGGGTATTGGGGAGTTGTATCAGGAGTCAGAACCAGCAGTGCAGGGAAGGGAAAGGGACAGACACAGTGACAGTTACACATAACTATAAACCCAGTGAGAATGAGGAATGAATGGATATTGGGGAGTTGTATCAGGAGTCAGAACCAGCAGTGCAGGGAAGGAAAAGGACAGACACAGTGACAGTTACACATAACTATAAACCCAGTGAGAATGAGGAATGAATGGATATTGGGGAGTTGTATCAGGAGTCAGAACCAGCAGTGCAGGGAAGGGAAAGGGACAGACACAGTGACAGTTACACATAACTATAAACCCAGTGAGAATGAGGAATGAATGGATATTGGGGAGTTGTATCAGGAGTCAGAACCAGCAGTGCAGGGAAGGGAAAGGGACAGACACAGTGACAGTTACACATAACTATAAACCCAGTGAGAATGAGGGATGAATGGGTATTGGGGAGTTGTATCAGGAGTCAGAACCAGCAGTGCAGGGAAGGGACAGACACAGTGACAGTTACACATAACTATAAACCCAGTGAGAATGAGGAATGAATGGATATTGGGGAGTTGTATCAGGAGTCAGAACCAGCAGTGCAGGGAAGGGAAAGGGACAGACACAGTGACAGTTACACATAACTATAAACCCAGTGAGAATGAGGAATGAATGGATATTGGGGAGTTATATCAGGAGTCAGAACCAGCAGTGCAGAGAAGGGAAAGGGACAGACACAGTGACAGTTACACATAACTATAAACCCAGTGAGAATGAGGAATGAATGGATATTGGGGAGTTGTATCAGGAGTCAGAACCAGCAGTGCAGGGAAGGGAAAGGGACAGACACAGTGACAGTTACACATAACTATAAACCCAGTGAGAATGAGGAATGAATGGATATTGGGGAGTTGTATCAGGAGTCAGAACCAGCAGTGCAGGGAAGGGAAAGGGACAGACACAGTGACAGTTACACATAACTATAAACCCAGTGAGAATGAGGAATGAATGGGTATTGGGGAGTTGTATCAGGAGTCAGAACCAGCAGTGCAGGGAAGGGAAAGGGACAGACACAGTGACAGTTACACATAACTATAAACCCAGTGAGAATGAGGAATGAATGGATATTGGGGAGTTGTATCAGGAGTCAGAACCAGCAGTGCAGGGAAGGGAAAGGGACAGACACAGTGACAGTTACACATAACTATAAACCCAGTGAGAATGAGGAATGAATGGGTATTGGGGAGTTGTATCAGGAGTCAGAACCAGCAGTGCAGGGAAGGGAAAGGGACAGACACAGTGACAGTTACACATAACTATAACATCTTGGTGACTTATATCCTTATATTTTATAACGGGGGTACATTATTTAGTATATAATAGATTCCCAGGCCGAGAGAGCAATCATTCTCTTTGAACTAAGGAGGTTCCATTTTATAGTGAGACAAACCCTACAAGAGCGACAAGAGCACAAATATTGGCCTTTGCCAGTCAGTTTCTAAGGTTTTATTTGAATAAACGGAGCATTTTGTACAATCAGATTCATATTAATCATTAACCCCCAATCTCCATTGTTCTCCAGAGCTACTGAGGGGGAGGGGAGATTTAGTCAGTGTATGGGGGCAATAATTGTATAATTGACAATGAGCCCCCAGGCATTCAATGGGCTGGCAAATAATTTGCCGTATGATAAGCTTCAATGAGACAGGACAATAGACATCCTGCCATTAAAGGGGGGGGGGGTTCACCTTTACATTAACTTTTAGTATGTTATACAATGGCCAGTTCTAATCAACTTTTCAATTGGTCTTCATTATTTATTTGTTATAGTTTTAGAATTATTTGCCTTCCTCTTCTGTCTCTTTCCAGCTTTCAAATGGGGGTCACTGACCCCGGCAGCCAAACCCTATTGCTCTGTGAGGCTCCAGTTTTATTGTTATTGTTACTTTTTATTCCTTATCTTTCTATTCAGCCCCTCCCCTATTCATATACCTGTCTCTCATTCAAACCACTCCCTGGTTGCTAAGGTAATCTGGACCCTAGCAACTCTTTCCAGCATTCAAATGGGGGTCACTGACCCCGGCAGCCAAACCCTATTGCTCTGTGAGGCTCCAGTTTTATTGTTATTGTTACTTTTTATTCCTTATCTTTCTATTCAGCCCCTCCCCTATTCATATACCAGTCTCTCATTCACACCACTCCCTGGTTACTAAGGTAATTTGGACCCTAGCAACCAGATAGCTGCTTAAACTCCAAACTGGAGAGCTGCTGAACAAAAAGTGAAATAATGCAAAAACTACAAATAATAAAAAATGAGGACCAATTGCAAATTGTCTCGGAATATTACTGTCTACATCATACTAAAAGTTAACTCAAAGGTGAGCAACCCCTTTACTGCACTACAACCCATACACCTACTGGATAATCTGTGGCTAATGCCGGCCCATTGTAATGGCCAATGCTGGGGGGGAGCAGGTCTGGATTAGCAGGGTTTTTTTCTCAGTTCCCCACCAGCCCAGTCTGATGCTGCTTATGTATTCCCAGGGGCAGGGTGGTAATTGCCCCTCTGGGTTGCTATAGACTGCAGAAAGGCTTTGGCAACACTAAGGGGGCAGGGCAATAAGGCGCTCAACTGCCCGAGGAACCAACCAGGACTGATACTGGGTCCAACAGAAACATCAAATTCCCCATCCCTTGGAGAGAATCCATTGGGGTAATAGAGATACCGTAGGTATTCCCAGGGGCAGGGTGGTAATTGCCCCTCTGGGTTGCTATAGGCTGCATAAAGGCCTTGGCAACACTAAGGGGGCAGGGCAATAAGGCGCTCAACTGCCCGAGGAACCAACCAGGACTGATACTGGGTCCAACAGAAATTCCCTGTCCCTAGGAGAGAATCCATTAATAGAGATACTAACTGCCAGCAGGAAGGGAAACTGAAACCTCTTCAATGAGAATAAACTGCCCCCCAACCCTCCCTAACGACAGGGGCCCATTGTGTGATTTATTTAAAAAGAGATAAATGCCTTGTAGTTGGACAGATAAACAGATGGGAGGAGTGCGATGGGTCGGTAGAGGAAACAAGAACTGATAACACAATAGATTGTCAGCTCTTGTGGCAGCGCCCTCGTCAGTGTCAGTAATGATATCCCCTTATGTTCCCGCTGCAGAATAAATATTTATAGATAAAAATACCGATTAGAAGTTCTGGGGATATGTGTCTGGCCCGCGGGTGCGGGGAGTTGGGTGCCATTGGTGCCATTGGGAGGAGAACAGCCTGTCAGTCAGGGGTTTAAAGGACAAGTAAAGCTGAAAAGAGTTGATTATTTATATAAATGTGCTTCATATAAATGCCAAGGAAGTGAGAGCACTGCCGGGCAATGGTACCCGGGGGCAATACCCAGAAAGGGGAGGCCATCTCCCACGGAGTCCGTTTTAAGCTAATAATTCTAATATTTATTCTTGTACTTGGGGGTAAATGAGCTGCATGAATCCCTATTGGGGGGCAAAACAATCCAGTTGGGTTTATTTCATGTTTAAATGCCTTTAGGGTTTGGGTTGCTAGGTTGGTTTTCCGTAGGGTTGTCCAGGTCAACTGACGCGTGGTGATTGGCCAATCGCCGATTGCTGCGTCATAGCCCCTGTGACATCAGCTGTTCTCTCCCCCCCAAGTGACATCACAGCCCCACCCAGTGACATCATGCCCCACCTCCCGCTGGGCAGGAGAGGTAACAACCCTACTTAGGGCACAAAGATCCAAAATAAAGAAGGATCCTTTAACCAAAGATCCCAGGTCCCAAGCATTTAGAATAAAAGATCCCATTCCTGTATACTTATTGGCTATTGGCTTGGTCTTTATTTTTTATTAGTTATAGTGTTTTTTTATTAAATCACTTTTTGTTCAGCAGCTCTCCAGTTTGGAGTTTTAGCAGCTATCTGGTTGCTAGGGTCCAAGTTACCTTAACAACCAGGGAGTGGTTTGAATGAGAGACTGAAATATGGATAGAAGAGGACATGAATAGAAAGATAAGGAATAAAAAGTAACAATAACAATAAAACTGAAGCCTCACAGAGCAATAGGGTTTGGCTGCCGGGGTCAGTGACCCCCATTTGAAAGCTGCAAAGAGTCAGAAGAAGAACGCAAATAATTAAAAAACAATCAAAAATAAATAATGAAGACCAACTGAAAAGTTGCTTACAATTCGCCATTATATAACATACTAAAAGTCAACTTGAACCGCCCCTTTAACTCCGCAGCCAATGAATTCTCTCTTATTGCCCCACTGGGAATTGCCCTGCAGAACCGAACTTATCGGCTGTCACTGGGGCTGAACAAAGAGTGAGGGAAACCAGGACAATGGGTTTATGGGCAGTGACCCACAGTACCAATTACTGACCCAGTGGGTGGGGCGGGCTGACCAATCGTTTCACACCTCAGTGCTAATTTGCACTCATCCAATTTCCCCCAATTCGTTTATACCGTGTCTCCCTATTGGTGTGTATATTCCCTTCTGTCACACTAATCCGCTAATGTGGCCAATTCATTAATTACTTTAGTCTCCAGTATGGAGAGTTACACTGTGCTGTATGTAGTGTTACGGGGTGACTACCAGAAGGGCCCCCCAGGCTTTCACAGTATAGAAGTGAATGGAAGCTGAGATGAGTTATAAGTATATATACATATATACACACATGTATACAGTTATATATATATATGTACAGGGGTGTAGGAGATTCCCTAATAACCACATTGCATTAGATTAGAGTGCTGGGGGGGGGGAGTGTAGTCACTGTAACGTATGTGTATGGCCTGCAAGCTCTTGGGTTGTATGCCATTGCCCCCCATATGCCACTGCCCCCCATATGCCACTGCCCCCCGTATGCCACTGCCCCCCGTATGCCACTGCCTCCCTTTGCCATTCACCCCTTTGCCATTCACCCCGTATGCCATTCCCCCCATATGCCATTCCCCCGTATGCCATTCCCCCCCGTATGCCATTGCCCCCCATATGCCATTCCCCCCGTATGCCATTCCCCCCGTATGCCATTCCCCCTCATAAGCCATTCCCCCCCATATGCCATTCCCCCCGTATGCCATTCCCCCCGTATGCCATTCCCCCCGTATGCCATTCCCCCTCATAAGCCATTCCCCCCCATATGCCATTCCCCCCGTTTGCCATTCCCCCTCATAAGCCATTCCCCCCCATATGCCATTCCCCCTCATAAGCCATTCCCCCCCATATGCCATTCCCCCCGTTTGCCATTCCCCCTCATAAGCCATTCCCCCATATGCCATTTCCCCGTATGCTATTCCCCCCGTATGCCATTCCCCCTCATAAGCCATTCCCCCCCATATGCCATTCCCCCCGTTTGCCATTCCCCCTCATAAGCCATTCCCCCCCATATGCCATTGCCCCCCATATGCCATTCCCCCCTGTATGCCATTCCCCCTCATAAGCCATTCCCCCCCATATGCCATTCCCCCGTATGCCATTTCCCCCGTATGCCATTCCCCCTCATAAGCCATTCCCCCCTTATGCCATTCCCCCTCATAAGCCATTCCCCCCCATATGCCATTCCCCCATATGCCATTCCCCCCGTATGCCATTGCCCCCCATATGCCATTCCCCCCTGTATGCCATTCCCCCTCATAAGCCATTCCCCCAATATGCCATTCCCCCGTATGCTATTCCCCCCGTATGCCATTCCCCTCATAAGCCATTCCCCCCATATGCCATTCCCCCCATATGCCATTCCCCCCGTATGCCATTCCCCCCCATATGCCATTCCCCCCATATGCCATTCCCCCCATATGCCCTTGCCCCCTGTATGCCATTGCCCCCCGTATGCCATTACCCCATATGCCATTCCCCCCCTTATGTCATTCCGCCCTTATGCCATTCCCCCCATAGCGCATTCCCCCCATATGTCATTCCCCCTGCAGCCATTGTCCTGTAGCATTGTTGCAATTGGTCTTTATTTTTTTATTTGAGGTTTGTTAATTATTCCAATTTTTGTTCAGCAAGTTACCCTAGCAACCAGGCAGTGGTTTGAATGAGAGACTGATATATTTATAGGAGAGGGGCTGAATAGAAAGCAACAATAACAAAACAAATGTGGCCTTACAGAGCAATCATTCTTTAGCTGCCGGGGTCAGTGACCCCCAATATATGGGCAGCCTGCCATTTACTAGAATGGAATGGCCTATTCCTAGCAATTGGTCTTCATTATTTTTTCTTTTATAGTTTTTGAATTATTTACCTTCAGTCCTTCTATTATGAATATTCCAGTCTCCCATTCAAACCACTGCTTGGTTGTTAGGGTAAATAAGTTCCTAGCAACCATATTGCTGCTGTAATTGCAGACTCAACAAGAAACTAAATATGGCAAATAGCACAAAAAATACAAAATGAAGGCCAATGGTACATTTTTTCAGAATATCAATGTTTACATCATACTAAATGTTATTTTAAAAGTGTACTACCCCTTTAAGCTATTAGTCTCACCCTCTGATGTCACAGAGAAGTGTTTATAAGGATATTATTACTTTCAATACGGAATGTTATGGGAATGGCTGTAGCTGCAAGTTGTCCAGGCAAGCCTTGTCCATCCTGACTGGCCTGTTGGTCACTGGGGTTGGCCAGTTGGGGAGGGGTCACAGAAAGACAAAGGCAGGGTCATGTGACTGGGGGCTATTTATTTAGCTGTTATTCACCAGAAGGAGCTGAGAGCAGGAGGGGGAAAGGAAGAGGCCAAGGGACAGGCAGTTACTGGGTGAGTATGGGGGGGGACCCAGTACAGGGGCACCCAGTCATATGTTAAGGGACCGAGGAGCAGAGCAGACTCATTGCCCCCCAGAGAGGTAGACAATGGGGTAAAGGGGTGCAAGTGGGTGGGGGTCAGTTACCATGATGGGGTAAGTAATGGAACTGTAACTGTGGGACATTGTCTATGCAGCCAATAGGGGGGTCTGTATTGTGTCTCAGGCCCTTCCATCACCAGGCACCGCTATTGGCTGCATACAGAGACAGGGTGCAGAGTATATAAACCAGGGGGCCCTGGTTGGGGGTACAAAGATACTCGCAGTCTCTGTAATAATAAAACAGTACCTGTACTTGATCCCAACTAAGATATAATTACCCCTTATTGGGGGCAGAACAGCCCTATTGGGTTTATTTAATGGTTAAATGATTTCCTTTTCTCTGTAATAATAAAACAGTACCTGTACTTGATCCCAACTAAGATATAATTACCCCTTATTGGGGGCAGAACAGCCCTATTGGGTTTATTTCATGGTTAAATGATTCCCTTTTCTCTGTAATAATAAAACAGTACCTGTACTTGATCCCAACTAAGATATAATTACCCCTTATTGGGGCAGAACAGCCCTATTGGGTTTATTTCATGGTTAAATGATTCCCTTTTCTCTGTAATAATAAAACAGTACCTGTACTTGATCCCAACTAAGATATAATTACCCCTTATTGGGGGCAGAACAGCCCTATTGGGTTTATTTAATGGTTAAATGATTTCCTTTTCTCTGTAATAATAAAACAGTACCTGTACTTGATCCCAACTAAGATATAATTACCCCTTATTGGGGCAGAACAGCCCTATTGGGTTTATTTAATGGTTAAATGATTTCCTTTTCTCTGTAATAATAAAACAGTACCTGTACTTGATCCCAACTAAGATATAATTACCCCTTATTGGGGCAGAACAGCCCTATTGGGTTTATTTAATGGTTAAATGATTCCCTTTTCTCTGTAATAATAAAACAGTACCTGTACTTGATCCCAACTAAGATATAATTACCCCTTATTGGGGACAGAACAGCCCTATTGGGTTTATTTAATGGTTAAATGATTCCCTTTTCTCTGTAATAATAAAACAGTACCTGTACTTGATCCCAACTAAGATATAATTACCCCTTATTGGGGGCAGAACAGCCCTATTGGGTTTATTTAATGGTTAAATGATTCCCTTTTCTCTGTAATAATAAAACAGTACCTGTACTTGATCCCAACTAAGATATAATTACCCCTTATTGGGGCAGAATAGTCCTATTGGGTTTATTCAATATTTAAATGATTTTTAGCAGACTTATGTTATGGAGATCCAAATTACGGAAAGATCCCTTATCTGTAAAACCCCAGGTCCCGAACATTCTGCATAAGAGGCCCCATACCCTGTACTAAATGTGAGCTTTTGGGGCTTAATATATATATATGTACCCTACACAGAGAGTGAGGGCAAAGAGTATGGGGGGGGGGTCACATTGGCCAATGAAATGGGAACCCAACCCTAGGGCAGTTAATTAGGGGCAGAAAAGAATCTGTTGGGCTTCCTGGTGCAGTTAGCAGGGATGTGTGAAGTGACCATTTGGTGCCATTGGGCCGGAGGGAGGGTCCATGTCCTACTGTTGGGCACAGGCAGAGGCGCCATTTGTTGACAGTGAATGGGCTGTGAGCCGACACAGTGGGTCCCTCAGGTTTAGCCATGAATGATGGGATATTGTGGCGCCGTGTAACATCCCACAGCAGCCCCCACTTTCCGTGGAAAAACCCACTGCTCCTCCCCGAGGCTCCAGTTTTATTGTTACTTTGTATGACTTTGCCTTCCCTTTATTTACATTTCTGTCTCTCTTTTAAACCACTGTCTGGTTGCTAAGTTAAATTTGGACCCTAGCAACCAAATAGCTGTTGAGCTAAATAATTGAAAAACCAGCACGTGAAAGCTAAAGGTTCCACAAAATCCAACTTCTGAATCTAGAACCCAATATAAACATCAGTATTTAGGGTGGGGTCCCTTTAATGGCGCCTCTCTATATCCCAATGAATTGTACATGACTTTCCCTTAATGTTTGTTTCCCTCAGAGATCGCAAACAAGATGGCCGACATCCTGACTTCTCCAACACTCTCCCCCCCAAATGTCATTTACTGCCCCAATGGAACCAAGTGGATTTTGTCTGTGTTTGGCGACTGCGCAATAACTGCCCGGGATCATGCCAGTGTGTATGTGGGAATGGTCTCCATGGCGTGTTACGTGGCTTGTGCCTTCCCGTAAGTGTCGCCTTTAGCCACTGTTACCCCAATGTTTCTATATATCTGTAACCTTGTTATGGGCTAAGGGGGCCCAGCCTGAAGGCCAGTTAGGGGGGGATTTGGGGTGAGTGCTTATTTGTGCCCTGGGTACCCCTGGAACTATAGCAGGGTGACTGTTACCCCAATGTTTCTATATATCTGTAACCTTGTTATGGGCTAAGGGGGCCCAGCCTGAAGGCCAGTTAGGGGGGGATTTGGGGTGAGTGCTTATTTGTGCCCTGGGTACCCCTGGAACTATAGCGGGGTGACTGTTACCCCAATGTTTCTATATATCTGTAACCTTGTTATGGGCTAAGGGGGCCCAGCCTGAAGGCCAGTTAGGGGGGGATTTTGGGGTGAGTGCTTATTTGTGCCCTGGGTACCCCTGGAACTATAGCGGGGTGACTGTTACCCCAATGTTTCTATATATCTGTAACCTTGTTATGGGCTAAGGGGGCCCAGCCTGAAGGCCAGTTAGGGGGGGATTTGGGGTGAGTGCTTATTTGTGCCCTGGGTACCCCTGGAACTATAGCAGGGTGACTGTTACCCCAATGTTTCTATATATCTGTAACCTTGTTATGGGCTAAGGGGGCCCAGCCTGAAGGCCAGTTAGGGGGGGATTTGGGGTGCTTATTTGTGCCCTGGGTACCCCTGGAACTATAGCGGGGTGACTGTTACCCCAATGTTTCTATATATCTGTAACCTTGTTATGGGCTAAGGGGGCCCAGCCTGAAGGCCAGTTAGGGGGGGATTTTGGGGTGAGTGCTTATTTGTGCCCTGGGTACCCCTGGAACTATAGCAGGGTGACTGTTACCCCAATGTTTCTATATATCTGTAACCTTGTTATGGGCTAAGGGGGCCCAGCCTGAAGGCCAGTTAGGGGGGGATTTGGGGTGAGTGCTTATTTGTGCCCTGGGTACCCCTGGAACTATAGCGGGGTGACTGTTACCCCAATGTTTCTATATATCTGTACCCTTGTTATGGGCTAAGGGGGCCCAGCCTGAAGGCCAGTTAGGGGGGGATTTGGGGTGAGTGCTTATTTGTGCCCTGGGTACCCCCGGAACTATAGCGGGGTGACTGTTACCCCAATGTTTCTATATATCTGTACCCTTGTTATGGGCTAAGATGGACCCTGTCCAATAGATAAGGGTTTAACCGAAAACAATTGTACCATTGTTATGGTCGGATCACAATACATATGCCGATATTATTACCTATAATGTGGTACTTACCTAATAATTATTGCCCCCCAAGACAGTACTATGAAGCCTGCAAGAGTAGGAAGATGCACGAGGCCATGTCCATGTGGTTCCTCCTGCTGTGGGCGCTGATAGACTCATGTAACGCTGCCGGAGTTTTCCTTGCTGACCAGCTCCCCCTGCAGGTCGGGATCTCATTCTGCCACCATGTTTGCTCTGCTAAAGCCCCAGTCTGTATATTTGAACCATATTTCTCTCCCCTACAGAAATACTTATCCATCTACTTCATTCTGATCGATTCTGTGATGATCATCATCTACTTCTATTTCAAGTTTCATGACCGGAGGCCCAAGTGTGAGTGTTTCTGGGTAGCAGCTGAGGGTGAACAAAGACGCGTCCATCTAGTTTGACCCTCACTTCTCCATCATTCTTTCCTCCTTTCATTTGATAGCAGCGGCTCAGTGCATTTATACATGGTGGGGAGGTTGCATGGGAGTCATTATGGCCATTCTACAGTCACAACAGGGGCTAACCTGGGGCATTCTAGGCTTGGGTGGGCAACAACTCCCAGCATCCTCCCATCAGTAGTACCATAATATACTGCCTAAACATGGGGTCATAACATAAATAAGTCACATTCCTTTCTCTCTCCCTCAGATTCAGCTTACGCCCCAATACGGGCTCTCTATGGATTTGTCCTTCTGGGCTCTATGGCCACTTTCTCTCTTCTGCAGCAGTCAGAACCCGCAGTGCTGAACCCCCGGGATGTGACTCCCAGCCGGCGCCTGCTCTCTGCTCATGGGGATGAGGTGCATCTTACTGGTGTCCTACCATTATATGTCATTGTACCTAACTTCTAAGCATCATGCATTTCACTTTGGGCTGCCACTAGTCTTGCCTGACTCCGCCCTTTAGCCTGGGGTGGAGTCAGACCAGATCTATAGCACCCAGAAAGTGATTGTTGTTGATAACAGTGTTGGGATTCTTTTACTTTTTTTGTTGTTATTGATTATTGAAAATTCTCTAGACTCTCTATCATTCAGCCTTCCCTTGGACTGATTCGGCAGCTTATTGGTCCATGTAGGAGCAACAATGACTGGCCTGCCCTGAAATTGGGCAGATATCGATTAGACGGGTTACAAAATTCAGTCGGATCGGGGACCGCATCGGCTGTTTGATGCGGTCCCCGAACCGACTGCGCCCATTACAGTAGTTATAATTCGATCGTTTGGCCTTGTAGCCACTGTAGGTGGGTGGGGATATCGGGAGAAGATCCGCTCGTTTGGAGACCTCGCCAGGCGAGTGGATCTTTACGTGTATGGCCACCTTAAGGGTGAAGACACACGGAGCTACTAGTAGCAGCTACTTGTCGTGGCTACTAAAACAGACAATGCTGATCATTTACTGATAATTGTCTCTACGTGTGTTTTAGTAGAGGCAATTCTCAGTATTGTCTATGGCAGGGGATTTTCTGGCATTTAGTAGCTTTGAAAAAGTAGCTGCTACTAAGTAGCTCTGTGTGTTTTCACCATAAATCCCCCCTTTTGATTAGACTTAAGGTGGCCATACACCTTCAGATCCACTCACTTGGCGATGTTGCCAAGCGAGTGGATCTTCTCCCGATATCCCTCACCTACGGGTGGGCCATATCGGGCAAATCCTGGCTAATTCGGTCTTTGGCCCTGGGGCCAAACAATCAAATTACAACAACGGTAATAGGCCCAGTTGGTTCGGGGGCCGCATGAACGAGCCAATGTGGCCCCTGATCTGTCTAAATTTTTTAACCTGCCCAATATTGGTCGGCCAGGCCGTCGGTAGTGCCCCTACATGGGCCGATAAGCTGCTGAATCTGTCTAAGGGACCCATATCGGCAGCTAGAATCGGCCCGTGTATGGCCACCTTTACTTGCCACACTGACAGTTCTGGCACATAATATCATGGGAATAAAATGGAGTCCTGAAAATACCATTATTTGTTCCCTCCATTTTTCCGTTCCTTGTTGAAATTTCCTTCATTGTGGTTCCCAGGAATATTCCATCAGGATGAAGATCGGCTTCACCTTCGGACTAATCACCACAATGATGTGCATCATCTATCGAATTCCTCAGATCATCACCAATGTAAGCGGCTGCCACGGCCTCCCCCGTCCTCCCCCGTCCTTCTAAATCAGGGCTGCCCAACAGGAGGCCCACGGGCCAAATGTGGCCCTCAATAGCCCAGTCTATTCAAAGGCTTTATAGCAATGGTCCTTTTGCTTTATTTTACATTTACTTTCTTCTCTTGTGTCTCTGCAGTTCAGGAGAAAATCAGTGGAAGGTTTGGCCCTGGGAACGTTCCTGCTCATGATGGCGGCAAACATCTGCCTGGGCCTGAGTATTGCCATTAAGAGCCCAATGGAAGGGCAAACAGAGGCCATTAAAGCTCTACATCACTTGCCCTGGCTGATATGCTGTGCGGGGTCCTTCTGCTTTGACTGCATTGTATCCTTTGTACAGATAATGCTATCCCTAACTGTTACTTCAAGGTTTGTGTAGGAGGTGCCATAGTGTTTCCCTTAGACAGTACAGTATGGGGGTACAGCTTATTGTGTGCCCAGAACATTCCCTCTCTGTATATTTGTATTTATACATATGGGTAGGGGGTGCCATAGTGTTTCCCTTAGACAGTACAGTATGGGGGTACAGCTTATTGTGTGCCCAGAACATTCCTTCTCTGTATATTTGTATTTATACATATGGGTAGGGGGTGCCATAGTGTTTCCCTTAGACAGTACAGTATGGGGGTACAGCTTATTGTGTGCCCAGAACATTCCTTCTCTGTATATTTGTATTTATACATATGGGTAGGAGGTGCCATAGTGTTTCCCTTAGACAGTACAGTATGGGGGTACAGCTTATTGTGTGCCCAGAACATTCCTTCTCTGTATATTTGTATTTATACATATGGGTAGGAGGTGCCATAGTGTTTCCCTTAGACAGTACAGTATGGGGGTACAGCTTATTGTGTGCCCAGAACATTCCCTCTCTGTATATTTGTATTTATACATATGGGTAGGGGGTGCCATAGTGTTTCCCTTAGACAGTACAGTATGGGGGTACAGCTTATTGTGTGCCCAGAACATTCCTTCTCTGTATATTTGTATTTATACATATGGGTAGGGGGTGCCATAGTGTTTCCCTTAGACAGTACAGTATGGGGGTACAGCTTATTGTGTGCCCAGAACATTCCCTCTCTGTATATTTGTATTTATACATATGGGTAGGGGGTGCCATAGTGTTTCCCTTAGACAGTACAGTATGGGGGGTACAGCTTATTGTGTGCCCAGAACATTCCTTCTCTGTATATTTGTATTTATACATATGGGTAGGAGGTGCCATAGTGTTTCCCTTAGACAGTACAGTATGGGGGTACAGCTTATTGTGTGCCCAGAACATTCCCTCTCTGTATATTTGTATTTATACATATGGGTAGGGGGTGCCATAGTGTTTCCCTTAGACAGTACAGTATGGGGGTACAGCTTATTGTGTGCCCAGAACATTCCTTCTCTGTATATTTGTATTTATACATATGGGTAGGGGGTGCCATAGTGTTTCCCTTAGACAGTACAGTATGGGGGTACAGCTTATTGTGTGCCCAGAACATTCCTTCTCTGTATATTTGTATTTATACATATGGGTAGGAGGTGCCATAGTGTTTCCCTTAGACAGTACAGTATGGGGGTACAGCTTATTGTGTGCCCAGAACATTCCTTCTCTGTATATTTGTATTTATACATATGGGTAGGAGGTGCCATAGTGTTTCCCTTAGACAGTACAGTATGGGGGTACAGCTTATTGTGTGCCCAGAACATTCCCTCTCTGTATATTTGTATTTATACATATGGGTAGGGGGTGCCATAGTGTTTCCCTTAGACAGTACAGTATGGGGGTACAGCTTATTGTGTGCCCAGAACATTCCTTCTCTGTATATTTGTATTTATACTCTCCTCTCTTTTTCTGGTTTCCGCAATTTCCCTTCACTCCAGCGCAGCTTATGTCCCAGTTTTTCCATTACCAGGCAAGGACAAGGGCTGATGAAAAGCTGCCCCTTCTGAAGTCCACCGACTCCCTCTACAGCTGAGATGGGGAATGGCAGGAGCGCCAGTCAGTACAGTTGATCAGATTGCCGTGGCCGCGGCTGATAAACCTCGCGATTTGGGAAAAGTACGTTTTTTTTTACAGATGTGGTGTGATATATGTATATTTTTGAGCATTTATGGTATATTCCCATAGTTTTGTATATATTGCACTGCTTCATGGATGTCTTTTTTATTTTTATTCCTTATATCTAATTGTATAACCGTTACAAATTAATAAAAATAAGAAATAAAATGACACAAACATTTCATTTTTATCTGGGTTTAAGTCCTAAAGGGGATATAAACCCAACCATAACGCTGCCCCACTGCGCCCCCTAGTGTTGCTATAGTCGTAATTATAGATGCAAGGAAATTCCCCAATGTATATGTATATGTATATCTTTATTTATAAAGCGCTACTTATGTACGCAGCACTGTACAGTAGGATTCATTAATACAGACAGGGGGGTTAAATATAATGGATAAATACAAAGTACAACAATAAATACAAATAAATACAAGGTACAGTTGCAATAAGAGTCAGAACACAAGATGAAGGAGGTCCCTGCCCCGTAGAGCTTACAATCTATATGGGAGGGGTAACTAACAGACACAAATAGGCAAATATAAGTGCTATAGGTCACAGTGGGTGACATTACAGTATAAGTGCCAGTTTCCAGATCAGGTGCTGGGCGAGTGCTCCATAAGGTAGTCTTTAAGTTTAGTTTTAAAAAGACTGAGGGAGGATTCTCTCCGGAGGAAATCAGGGAGGGAATTCCAAATGTAAGGGGCAGCCAGGCAGAAGGATTTAAGGCGGGAAACAGCAGTAGTAGTGGGGGGCGCAACCAAACGGTTGCTCTGCGAGGAACGAAGGAGTCGGCCAGGAACGTACGGAGACACCAGGGAAGAGATGTAGTGAGGAGCAGAGGAATGGAGGGCTTTGAAGGTTAAGAGAAGGAGTTTGTAAACTATTCTTTGTTTAACAGGGAGCCATGATAAGGCCTTTAGCAGGGGAAGGGCCTGAACTCTCCTGGGTGAGAGGAGGAGAATTCTGGCAGCAGTGTTTAATATAGACTGTAGGGGGGAAAGATGGGAGTTAGGGAGGCCGGTTAGCAGCAGGTTACAGTAGTCAAGTCGGGATAGGATGAGGGCATGCATGAGCAGCCTAGCTGTTACAGTAGAAAGAAAGGGCCGGATTTTGGCAATATTGCGTAAGAAAAAGTGACAGGTTTTGACAGTGGTGTTAGTATGGTCAGAGAAGGAGAGACTGGAGTCAAAGATCCCCCCCAAACAACGCATGGAATTGACAGGATTGATGAGGGTGCCTTCAATAGAGATAGAAAAGGGGGGGTAGGACCAGGTTTAGGTGGAAAGATCATTAGTTCAGTTTTTGTTAGGTTCGGTTTGAGGTGGCGCTGGTTCATCCAATTGGAGATAGCCAGGAGGCAGTTAGAGATAGCCAGGAGGCAGTTAGAGATTTGAGTCTCAGTTTCAACTGTTAATGAAGGGGTCGAAAAGTAAATTTGGGTATCATCAGCATACAGATGGGATTTGAAGCCAAATGAACGGATAAGATCTCCCAAAGACAGCGTGTAAAGGGAGAACAGCAACGGCCCAAGTACAGAGCCTTGGGGTACCCCCACATTAAGTACAGAGCCTTGGGGTACCCCCACATTAAGAGGAACTGGAGATGAGATTTTGTTAGCGTAGGAGACAGTGAGGGAACGGTTAGAGAGGTAGGAAGAGATCCAGGATGCAGCCTGACTACGGAGACCAATCGAATGCAGAATTTGCATCAGGAGGGAGTGGTCAACCGTATCAAACGCAGCCGATAGATCTAGGAGGATTAGTACAGAAAAGTGACCACTGGTTTTGGCACCTGAAGATCATTCGTAACTCTGCACAAGGCTGTCTCAGTAGAGTGCGCAGGCCGAAAGCCAGATTGCAGCGGGTCCAGTAAATTATGTGCATTAAGGAAGTTAGTGATACGGGAGAAGACAATGCGCTCTAAGATTTTGGAGGCAAGCGGTAAAAGCGAGACAGGACGGTAGTTAGAGAGACAGGATGGGTCCAGTGGGGCCTTTTTAAGGATGGGCTTGACACAGGCCTGTTTGAAAGAAGAGGGGAAACTTCCAGAAGACAGAGAAGAGTTGAAGATGTGAGTAAGAGCCGGAGTGTAAGCTCAGCAGCACAGTGTTTGAGAAGAGAAGAAGGCATGGGGTCTAGAGAGCAAGTGGTGAGCGGAGCTGACAACAGAAGCCGGGAGACTTCAGAGCCAGTTACGGGACCAAATGAGCTAAGACATACAGAGGGGGGCTGAGGAAGGAGGAGCTGGTTAGTATTAGAGGGGGGAATTTAATTGCGGATGGACTCCACTTTGTTCAGGAAGAAATCAGCAAAGTCCTGGGGGGAGTGCATAAAGTCAGGTGATTGAGTCTGCGAGGGACGCAGAAGGGTATTGAATATGGAAAATAGGCGTTTTGGGTTGGATTTATTACTGTTTATGAGGGTGTTGTAGTATTCCTGTTTAGCCTTCGACAGGGCAGAATTGAGGCAGGCTAATAGGAATTTATAGTGGATAAAGTCTGCTTGCGTACGGGATTTCCTCCACATACGTTCCGCAGACCTCGCACAGGAGCGTAGGAATTTGGTCTGCACATTCAGCCAGGGGCGGGGGTTTTGCACCCGAGTGCACCCCAATGAGAATTCTACTGAGCAACAATGTGACTGTAAGTGCAAGAGAAGTGACCAATGAGAATGCTGATTCCCAGCACTGTGTCAGGCCCCTTTTTTTTACAAATAAATACTTCCATATCTATAGTTTATTCCTTACAAATGTTTTTATGTAGGTTAAAAGGGAAAGTAAACCCAATCATAACGCTGCCCCACTGCGCCCCCTAGTTTTGCTAGAGAGCAGTGCTGTTCAGCTTCTGTGGTACTGAGGGCCAGAATTTTTCTGGCCTACATGGTGGAGGGCCGCTAATGGAAGCCAGTTTTGGCCACTCCCCCTTTTTTAAACCACACCCACTTCAAACCACACCCATGTTGCCACAAGCGCTTTTAAGAGCACACCCACAGTAATAAAGCCACTTTGAAAG
Organism: Xenopus tropicalis; assembly: GCF_000004195.4. Classification (NCBI taxonomy): domain Eukaryota; kingdom Metazoa; phylum Chordata; class Amphibia; order Anura; family Pipidae; genus Xenopus; species Xenopus tropicalis. The sequence goes on along the minus strand of NC_030683.2, from coordinate 130,022,622 downwards.
TAGCCCAAAATACGCAATGAAAAAAAAACCTCTAAAAAAATCTGTTTCTATGGAAAAACTTGTCTTTGTAAAGTAGCGGGTGTATAATACCCACACACCTACTCTCTAGTACCACATACTGTATCTATAAGGCTATTGTAGCCCCTCCATACTATTACAAATATACTTCTAGTTTTACAGTCAGTGCATAGAGAGTCAATAGATGCTGGGTATTGTAGTTTATATTCATCTTAGCTGTAGGCTAAATGTAAGATACAAACTACATTACCCAGCATGCACTGGGATAGGCATGTCAGAGAAATAAAACTTTGGCTAGTTTCCAAACTACAAACACGCCAATGGCTTCAAACACTGTATGTTGGTGGGTCTGTAACTTTGGAAACCCGCCTGGGCTTTAAATTAGTAGCTAATGTGTCGGAAACCCGCCAACCCTGCGCTACTGAGCCCCACACGGAATCCCACTTCCCCACACACTGACGTGCGGAGAGGGGCGGGGCCACTGAGTCATCGGCAAGTCACGTGATAGACCGCCCATTGTCACCTGATCTGTTTGTATTTTTGAGCTCAGTGGAGTTTGGTACTGAGGGAGAAGAGAGGAAGGAAGGGAGAGGGACAGACTGACAGGCTGGGGGGCTGCTGTGTGAGGGACAGACTGACAGACTGGGGGGCTGCTGTGTGAGGGAGAGACTGACAGGCTGGGGGGGCTGCTGTGTGAGGGAGAGACTGACAGGCTGGGGGGCTGCTGTGTGAGGGACAGACTGACAGGCTGGGGGGCTGCTGTGTGAGGGACAGACTGACAGGCTGGGGGGCTGCTGTGTGAGGGACAGACTGACAGGCTGGGGGGCTGCTGTGTGAGGGACAGACTGACAGGCTGGGGGGCTGCTGTGTGAGGGACAGACTGACAGGCTGGGGGGCTGCTGTGTGAGGGACAGACTGACAGGCTGGGGGGCTGCTGTGTGAGGGAGAGACTGACAGGCTGGGGGGCTGCTGTGTGAGGGACAGACTGACAGGCTGGGGGGCTGCTGTGTGAGGGAGAGACTGACAGGCTGGGGGGCTGCTGTGTGAGGGACAGACTGACAGGCTGGGGGGCTGCTGTGTGAGGGACAGACTGACAGGCTGGGGGCTGCTGTGTGAGGGACAGACTGATAGGCTGGGGGGCTGCTGTGTGAGGGACAGACTGATAGGCTGGGGGGCTGCTGTGTGAGGGACAGACTGACAGGCTGGGGGGCTGCTGTGTGAGGGACAGACTGACAGGCTGGGGGGCTGCTGTGTGAGGGACAGACTGACAGGCTGGGGGGCTGCTGTGTGAGGGAGAGACTGACAGGCTGGGGGGCAAGGAGAGTGTCAGGCTGTGGGAGACAGAGTTAGACAGTGTAACACACAGAGAGACAGTTACCAGTTGATGTTCAGGCAGAGAGGAAAGATCAGACAGTTGCACTGTGAGGGGACCGGCACTCTCATTTGGTTCTATTGGAACTATTAGCATTTCAGTGTATACAGTCACATGGTAACGAGCAAAAGGGACAGAGATAAGAACTGCTGGGGGCCAACTGAGAAGCTGATCATTAACTGTAATTTCATGAGAGGTAAGAGATGGGGTGCCTGGGACTTGGGTATGAGACTGGAGATGGGGTGCCAGGGACTTGGGTATGAGACTGGAGATGGGGTGCCAGGGACTTGGGTATGAGACTGGAGATGGGGTGCCAGGGACTTGGGTACTGAGAAGCTGATCATTAACTGTAATTTCATGAGAGGTAAGAGATGGGGTGCCTGGGACTTGGGTATGAGACTGGAGATGGGGTGCCTGGGACTTGGGTATGAGACTGGAGATGGGTTGCCTGGGACTTGGGTATGAGACTGGAGATGGGGTGCCAGGGACTTGGGTATGAGACTGGAGATGGGGTGCCAGGGACTTGGGTATGAGACTGGAGATGGGGTGCCAGGGACTTGGGTATGAGACTGGAGATGGGTTGCCTGGGACTTGGGTATGAGACTGGAGATGGGGTGCCTGGGACTTGGGTATGAGACTGGAGATGGGGTGCCTGGGACTTGGGTATGAGACTGGAGATGGGGTGCCTGGGACTTGGGTATGAGACTGGAGATGGGGTGCCAGGGACTTGGGTATGAGACTGGAGATGGGGTGCCTGGGACTTGGGTATGAGACTGGAGATGGGTGCCTGGGACTTGGGTATGAGACTGGAGATGGGGTGCCTGGGACTTGGGTATGAGACTGGAGATGGGGTGCCAGGGACTTGGGTATGAGACTGGAGATGGGGTGCCAGGGACTTGGGTATGAGACTGGAGATGGGGTGCCAGGGACTTGGGTATGAGACTGGAGATGGGTTGCCTGGGACTTGGGTATGAGACTGGAGATGGGGTGCCTGGGACTTGGGTATGAGACTGGAGATGGGGTGCCTGGGACTTGGGTATGAGACTGGAGATGGGGTGCCTGGGACTTGGGTATGAGACTGGAGATGGGGTGCCAGGGACTTGGGTATGAGACTGGAGATGGGGTGCCAGGGACTTGGGTATGAGACTGGAGATGGGGTGCCTGGGACTTGGGTATGAGACTGGAGATGGGGTGCCAGGGACTTGGGTATGAGACTGGAGATGGGGTGCCAGGGACTTGGGTATGAGACTGGAGATGGGGTGCCTGGACTTGGGTATGAGGCTGGAGATGGGGTGCCAGGGACTTGGGTATGAGACTGGAGATGGGGTGCCAGGGACTTGGGTATGAGACTGGAGATGGGGTGCCTGGGACTTGGGTATGAGACTGGAGATGGGGTGCCAGGGACTTGGGTATGAGACCTGGAGATGGGGTGCCAGGGACTTGGGTGTGAGACTGGAGATGGGGTGCTGGGACTTGGGTGTGAGACTGGAGATGGGGTGCCAGGGACTTGGGTATGAGGCTGGAGATGGGGTGCCTGGGACTTGGGTATGAGGCTGGAGATGGGTGCCAGGGACTTGGGTATGAGACTGGAGATGGGGTGCCAGGGACTTGGGTATGAGACTGGAGATGGGGTGCCTGGGACTTGGGTATGAGACTGGAGATGGGGTGCCTGGGACTTGGGTATGAGACTGGAGATGGGGTGCCAGGGACTTGGGTATGAGGCTGGAGATGGGTGCCAGGGACTTGGTATGAGCTGGAGATGGGGTGCCTGGGACTTGGGTATGAGGCTGGAGATGGGGTGCCAGGGACTTGGGTATGAGACTGGAGATGGGGTGCCTGGGACTTGGGTATGAGACTGGAGATGGGGTGCCTGGGACTTGGGTATGAGGCTGGAGATGGGGTGCCTGGGACTTGGGTATGAGGCTGGAGATGGGGTGCCTGGGACTTGGGTATGAGACTGGAGATGGGGTGCCAGGGACTTGGGTATGAGACTGGAGATGGGGTGCCTGGGACTTGGGTATGAGGCTGGAGATGGGGTGCCTGGGACTTGGGTATGAGGCTGGAGATGGGGTGCCTGGGACTTGGGTATGAGGCTGGAGATGGGGTGCCTGGGACTTGGTATGAGGCTGGAGATGGGGTGCCTGGGACTTGGGTATGAGCTGGATGGGGCTGGACTTGGAGGCTGGAGATGGGGTGCCTGGGACTTGGGTATGAGACTGGAGATGGGGTGCCTGGGACTTGGGTATGAGACTGGAGATGGGGTGCCTGGGACTTGGGTATGAGACTGGAGATGGGGTGCCTGGGACTTGGGTATGAGACTGGAGATGGGGTGCCTGGGACTTGGGTATGAGACTGGAGATGGGGTGCCAGGGCTAAGGAATCGGGGATCATGTTACACAATAAGATACAGACTCTCAGCCTCCTACCCAGCTGTTGTGGGATTCTGGCTCTTGTGGTCCAACAACACCAGGAAGGTAACATGTTGGCCAAGTTGAGAGTCTGTGAACAGGAGGTAAGAAATGGCCATGGACTGATGGTGTTTAATAATGACAATATTACAGTTAAACGCTCATTTAAAGGTCAAGTTAAGCATTTGCGGCTGATATTCCAACAATATATGTGCCAAATATGGGTTATCTGTCCAGTTGGTGTTCAAAACCACCTCATTTCAGTGTATGCGACTTATGTGAGAATATTCCATTTTTGAAATTTCTTTTTCCCCCAGAGAGTTTTAAGGCAAAGGAAACATGGAAGACGTCCCTAGCAACGGTTCATCCTTCCCTGCAAACGTGACAGCGTGCCCTAACGGGACGAGGTGGATCTGGATTGCCCTTAAGGAATGCACTGAGGATGCTCGGGATGAAGCCAGCGTCTACATGGGGCTCTTCTCCATCCTTTGCTTTATGGGGGCCTCCTTCCCGTGAGTATTTTTTGGAGGGGGGTTGAGGAGTTTCCCTGAGTCACGTTAACTACTTCCTCTTGGTATTTCTCATTCTGATGACTGTCACTATCCCAGCTCAGCACTCGGGGACTGTCTTAGTGTCAGGCAACAGTCTCAGGACTCTTTTTGTGGTTTCCCACACAGAATTTTTACCAGTAAAGATGTTTCTAATACACCGGGGGTCTTGATAACTGGGGTCTGGGTCAGATTAAAGGGGAGATATTGCTTTGATATACATTGTTTGTATAGTAAAGCAAAATCCACTCTGGGCTTCATTTCATTTTCATGCGGTGGCTCAGTGGGTAACGTTGCTGCTTTACAGCAATGGGGTTCGGAGTTTGATTCCAGCCAGGGCTCCTGCAAGGAGTTTGTTTGTATGTCCCCCCCTCCCCTGCCGGTCAGGCAGGTTCATTGATTTCTGACTAAAACTGTCCCTAGTGTGTGTGATAGGGATGTTAGATTGTAAGCTCCTCTGGGCAGAATCTGATGTGAATGGTGTATAATCCCTGTAAAGTGCTGCAGTAATGTGTTGGCGCTATATGAATATCAGGAAATAAATATTTTTTACCTTCTGGGACATTATGATGCCCTATCCTGTTGCAGCTACTAAGTTGCAGTTCAACAAATGTACATTATAAGGGACACTATAATCAAGTTATAATCATTGTGTCTGTGCTCAGACAAGTATTGACTAATGCAGATTGTTGGAGAAAATGATTTGTAGTTTTTCAGATTTAAAAACCTGGGACAGAGGAGGAGGAGCAGCGGCTGGGGCAATTAGCTACCTACCCCCACATTAATCTGGCATAACAGTAGGTTCATGTTGCCTTGGATCCTGCAAGTGTTTGCACCTGGGTTCTAAGGGTGAAGACCCACTGGGCTACTTAGTAGCAGCTACTTTTTCAAGGCTACTAAATGCCACAAAATCCCCTGCCATAGACAATACTGAGAATTTCCTCTGCTACAACACATGTAGAGACAATTATCAGTAAACGATTGTTTGTTTTAGTAGCCACAACAAGTAGCTGCTACTAGTAGCTCTGTGTGTCTTCACCCTAAGGTTGGGATGGCCGCGTGTGCCATCCCACCCGGCGACAATGTGGGATGGCAGGTGAAGGCAACTCGGGGAGATTAGTCGCCCGCGAACAGGGAGATTTGTCGCGGGAGACTAATCTCCCCGTGTGCCAGAGCCCTAAAGGTGGCCATACACGGGCAGATTTCAGCTTCTGATTGGGGTCCTTAAGATGACTCGGCAGCTCATCTGCTCGTCTATGGGGCCGACATGCCTCTCCGATTGATTTTTGGCCAAAAATTGGCCAGATGTCAATTGGACAGGCTTGACTTTTCCTATCCCCATCACTGAAATGCAACTATTTGGCCCTAGGACCAAACTAGCTAATCTTACAATATATACGGCAACCTTAATTGGGTTGCCCACCTTTGCGTTAACTTTTAGTATGTAGAGATAAATATTCTGAGATGATTTGCCATTGGTCTTCATTTTTATTATTTGTAGTTTTTTTTAGTTATTTCATTTTCAATTCATGAAGTTTTGAGTTTCAGTCGTTATTTGGTTGCTAGGGTCCAAGTTACCTTAGTAATCAGGAGGGGCACTTGAGCAATAGAGGGAGAAACATCCCAGCAGCAGGAGGAATGGGGGTTAAGCCGACACGTGTAATGTCAGCACATTGCGGTGGGTGCTCACAGGGTGCCTACAAGGAAGCAGCTGAATGAGCACAGAGTTGAGCATTATCGCTGGCCCAGCACAGGGCTGGTAGTCGGGAGCTGACTCTACTCTGTTTTGTGCTGAGCAACCAGTTTATCTGTTCAGCCGCCACTTCCTTGTGTAGGTTTAACCCTTACTGTTAAATTCCCTTCCTATTGGCATCTACAAGTAACTTGAAAGGGGACCCGTCACCCTAAGAAATAATTGCAAGCTCTGCTACCATGTTAGTCCCACAAAATAATCTTTCCTTACACACCGGGTCGCCAAGCCAGCGGATCTTCTCCCGATATTCCCACCTGTGGGTAAGTGATATTCGGCTAATTTGATCATTCGGCCCCAGGGCCGTCGGTTTGAATTTTCTGTCGGATCAGAGATGCGGCCCCCGATCCAACAGAAAAATCAAACCTGTCCGATTGTGATCTGCCCAATTTCAGGGCAGGGGAGGCCCATGGTTGGTGCCCATACACAGGCAGATAAACAGCCCAGATTGGAACCTTAATCAGCCGAAAAAAGCCCCAGCGAATCGGATACATTTATTGTTCCTTCCTTGGAATCCACAATTAGATCATAACGACAGCTGTGGGTTTATGGAAACTGTCATCAAGGCAAGCTTTGCATCATCCCCCTGTGTAGCAAAACTGTCTGTTGCTACACAGGGGGCATGTGGGTCGGGCAGTGACATCCAGGAAGTGCAGAAATAAAAGTGAAAGTAATTGTTGTGCATGAGGCATAGAGGCGGGGCAGGCAATATGATTTACAGCGGAGATTTTTAATGAGTTTATAACAGATATGGATGTGACCCCGGCAGCCAAACCCTATTGCTCTGTGAGGCTCCAGTTTTATTGTTATTGTTATTTTTTATTCCTTATCTTTCTATCCCTCCCCTATTCATATACCAGTCTCTCATTCAAATCAATACCTGGTTTCTAGGGTAATTTGGACCCTAGCAACCAGATTGCTGCTGAAACTCCAAACTAGAGAGCTGCAACTTTAAAATCTAAATACTTCAAGAACCACAGATAATAAAAACTGAAGACCAAATGCAAATTGTCTCAAAATTTCACTCTCTTTGTCATACTAATAGTTAATTTAAAGGTGAACAACCCCTTTAACTGACCTCAGAGATGCTAAAATCTCCTTAAGGGCAGAGGCAACAGGGGCAGCTGGTGTATAATACATTGGCTGGGCTGCGCGGCACAACATGATTCCAACACAAAACCCTTTTCCCTCGGATTTTTATTTCACGCGTCTCTTGTTATCTGTGTTGTTTGTAACTGGATCCCCTGCGTGCCGGCACAGAGTGTGCTGGGATAGGGCCACGCTACCTGCCGTGTTTGTGTGTGTCGCAGTCATATGGTATCATGGGATGGGCAGGTCGGCCAGGAACGGCTTGTTATTGTCTCTGTGTTACTGCCCGAGGGCTGCAGGGCTACCCAGCCGCGGATCAGAGCTACTATTGTGATTATGTACATAGGGGTACAGCGCCTGGGATTCTCATTGGTCTACATGGGGCTTGTCCAACTTTGGGTTAACTTTTAGTATAATGTAGAGAGTAATAATCTGAGATAGTTTGCAGTTGGTCTTCATTATTTATTATTTGTGTTTTTTTCAATTAATTCAGCAGCTCTCCTGCTTGGAGTTTCAGCAGCTTTTTGGTTGCTAGGGTCCAAATGACCTTAGCAACCAGGGTGTGGTTTGAATGAAAGACTGATATATGAAAAGGAGAGGGGCTGAATAGAAAGGTATGGAATAAAAAGTAACAATAACAATAAAACTGGAGCCTCACAGAGCAATAGGGTTTGGCTGCCGGGGTCAGTGACCCCCATTTGAAAGCTGGAAAGTGTTGCTAGGGTCCAAATTACGTTAGCAACGGGGGAGTGGTTTGGATGAGGGACTGGTATATGAATAGGAGAGGGGCTGAATAGAAAGATAAGGAATACACGGGCAGATAAGCTGCCGAATCAGTCTAAGGGACCGATAAGCAGCTAGAATTGGCCTGTGTATGGCTGCCTTTAAAGGTGAACCTCCCCTTTAATCTGGCCACACAGACTTAAGGTGCCAGCACTGAGCTGAATATGGAGCAGCTAAAAGACCCCCACAGGTTGCTGTTGCATTGTGCCCGACTGGCCAAGTAGTGTCAAAAATAGCTGCCTCTGTGTCTCCTGCAGGGATATTTAGTCTGTGGTTTTGCAGCTTTCAGCCCCATGTAGAAGATCTCAGGCCCTGCATGGAGCTGCACCCATTCATCTCTCCCTGTTCTTCCCCCTCAGGCAGTTCTACACAGCGTGCAAGACAGGCAAGATGGACAAAGCGATATCCATTTGGTTCCTATTGGGCTGGACAACCGGAGACACATTGAATCTTGTGGGGACTTATCTGGCAGATCAGCTTCCCCTGCAGGTATGGTTGTTGCACAGCATTTAGAGAAGCAAACACTGGCCAGTAGGACAGGACTCCGGCTACATGTTACTGCATGTACTGGTGGGGGCTCCCCCAATACTTACCCAGGTACAGAGCTCTGATTCTCTGAACTTCCTGCTCCTGGGCTGCTCTCTTTCCCATGGTCAGGCAGGAACCTCCCCCTGGGTAAGTGAATCCAATCTCCCCCCAATACTTACCCAGGTACAGAGCTCTGATTCTCTGTACTTCCTGCTCCTGGGCTGCTCTCTTTCCCATGGTCAGACAGGAACCCCCCCCTGGGTAAGTGAATCCAATCTCCCCCCAGTACTTACCCAGGTACAGAGCTCTGATTCTCTGTACTTCCTGCTCCTGGGCTGCTCTCTTTCCCATGGTCAGGCAGGAACCCCCACCCCCTGGGTAAGTGAATCCAATCTCCCCCCTGTACTTACCCAGGTACAGAGCTCTGATTCTCTGTACTTCCTGCTCCTGGGCTGCTCTCTTTCCCATGGTCAGAAAGGAACCTCCCCCTGGGTAAGTGAATCCAATCTCCCCCCAGTACTTACCCAGGTACAGAGCTCTAATTCTCTGTACTTCCTGCTCCTGGGCTGCTCTCTTTCCCATGGTCAGGCAGGAACCCCCCCCCCCCCCGGGTAAGTGAATCCAATATCCCCCCAGTACTTACCCAGGTACAGAGCTCTGATTCTCTGTACTTCCTGCTCCTGGGCTGCTCTCTTTCCCATGGTCAGACAGGAACCTCCCCCCGGGTAAGTGAATCCAATCTCCCTCCAGTACTTACCCAGGTACAGAGCTCTGATTCTCTGTACTTCCTGGGCTGCTCTCTTTCCCATGGTCAGACAGGAACCCCCCCTGGGTAAGGGCCCAGTTATACTGATTATCCCCTTTCCCCCCACAGAGATATACTTCAGCCTATTATATATTTGCGGATCTGGTGATGCTCTGCTTTTACTTCTATTTCAAACGTCGGAACCAAAGTCCCAGCAGCTGTGAGTATCTGTGCCCCACTCTGCCATTGGTGTCTGTGGCTGCCATTTTGTGCACTGCTGCTCCTAACTACATGTATCATTGGTACAATGAGCCAATAGTCAGCTCTCTAGGCAACACTTCGCTTCCCACAGTCCTGTGAATTTGTTTGGGATTCTCTTTCACACATAACATGCAGTGCATTGTTGGAAACGGAGTCTTGGCTGGAGGAGACTACTACTAATTTGCTTCGCTGGCAGTCGGAACCAGCAGTGCAGAGTAGAAGCAATGACAATTTGTAATGTTGTTCTTCCTTCTCCCGCAGTGTATGCCCCCATTAATGCAGTGTGCGGAGTAGCCATTTTGGGCTCTGTGGCCACTTTCTCTCTTATCCAAGAGGCCGGACCTGCAGCACTGAGTTCTGAGGATGTCTTCCATGGGCGTCGCCTTCTCTCAGCCTATGGGGAAGAGGTGAGTGCTAGCTGCCGCCCCTGTAGGCGTGGCCAGATCACTATCCCAGGCCCTGGGGCCAAGCAATTGAATTAAATGGTGGGTATATGGGCTGTCAGGGGTGCCCATACACGGGCAGATAAGCTGCCCAATTGGTCTGAAGGATCAGCAGCTGAAATCTGCCCGTGTAAGGCCGCCGTTACAGCTGAACAGTTGGACCTGCAGGGAGGGAAGACTGATGAGCATTGTACCCAGTGACGGTGCAGCAGGAGAGTGTGTGCTAGTGGGACAGATTATCCGCAGTCCAATAGGATCAGGGCAGGGGCTGTAGGAAGCAAAGCATGGGCTGACAGTTGGGCCTTGGGTTCAGCAGGTTGCAGTTTGTCTGTTTGTGACCATGGGTGTGTGTTTGTCCTGCCCATCGCTTCTTATTCATTGTTTGCTCAATATTGTGTTGTTTTTTAGGGGTTTTCAGTCAAAAATAAGATCGGATTTGCTTGTGGCCTGATGTCCACTTTGTCCTACTTGATCTCCAGGCTGCCTCAGATCTACACCAACGTAAGTAACCGCTGAGCACCCCAACATCTACCCCAATGTAAGTAACTGCTGGGCACCCCAATATCTACCCCAATGTAAGTAACCGCTGGGCACCCCACTGACACCCCAATGTAAGTAACTGCTGGGCACCCCACTGACACCCCAATGTAAGTAACTGCTGGGCACCCCACTGACACCCCAATGTAAGTAACTGCTGGGCTCCCCACTGACACCCCAACATCTACCCCAATGTAAGTAACTGCTGGGAACCCCACTGTCACCCCAACATCTACCCCAATGTAAGTAATTGCTGGGCACCCCAATGCCACCCCAACATCTACCGCAATGTAAGTAACTGCTGGGCACCCCACTGAAACCCCAATGTAAGTAACTGCTGGGCACCCCACTGACACCCCAATGTAAGTAATTGCTGGGCACCCCACTGACACCCCAATGAAAGTAACTGCTGGGCACCCCACTGACACCCCAACATCTGCCCCAATGTAAGTAACTGCTGGGCACCCCACTGAAACCCCAATGTAAGTAAATGCTGGGCACCCCACTGAAACCCCAATGTAAGTAACTGCTGGGCACCCCACTGAAACCCCAATGTAAGTAAATGCTGGGCACCCCACTGAAACCCCAATGTAAGTAACTGCTGGGCACCCCACTGAAACCCCAATGTAAGTAAATGCTGGGCACCCCACTGAAACCCCAATGTAAGTAACTGCTGGGCACCCCACTGACACCCCAACATCTTCCCCCAATGTAAGTAACTACTGGGCACCCCAATGCCACCCCAACATCTACCCCAATGTAAGTAACTGCTGGGCACCCCAATGCCACCCCAACATCTACCCCAATGTAAGTAACTGCTGGGCACCCCACTGAAACCCCAATGTAAGTAACTGCTGGGCACCCCACTGACACCCCAATGTAAGTAATTGCTGGGCACCCCACTGACACCCCAATGTAAGTAACTGCTGGGCACCCCACTGACACCCCAACATCTACCCCAATGTAAGTAACTGCTGGGCACCCCAATGCCACCCCAACATCTACCCCAATGTAAGTAACTGCTGGGCACCCACTGAAACCCCAATGTTAGTAACTGCTGGGCACCCCACTGAAACCCCAATGTAAGTAACTGCTGGGCACCCCACTGAAACCCCAATGTAAGTAACTGCTGGGCACCCCACTGAAACCCCAATGTAAGTAACTACTGGGTGCCCCACTGACACCCCAACATCTTCCCCCAATGTAAGTAACTGCTGGGCACCCCACTGACACCCCAATGTAAGTAACTGCTGGGCGCCCCACTGAAACCCCAATGTAAGTAACTGCTGGGCACCCCACTGAAACCCCAATGTAAGTAACTACTGGGTGCCCCACTGACACCCCAACATCTTCCCCCAATGTAAGTAACTGCTGGGCACCCCACTGACACCCCAATGTAAGTAACTGCTGGGCACCCCACTGACACCCCAACATCTACCCCAATGTAAGTAACTGCTGGGCACCCCAATGCCACCCCAACATCTACCCCAATGTAAGTAACTGCTGGGCACCCCAATACCACCCCAACATCTACCCCAATGTAAGTAACTGCTGGGCACCCCACTGACACCCCAACATCTACCCCAATGTAAGTAACTGCTGGGCACCCCACTGACACCCCAACATCTACCCCAATGTAAGTAACTGCTGGGCACCCCAACATCTACCCCAATGTAAGTAACTGCTAGGCACCCCAATGCCACCCCAACATCTACCCCAATGTAAGTAACTGCTGGGCACCCCACTGACACCCCAACATCTACCCCAATGTAAGTAACTGCTGGGCACCCCAACATCTACCCCAATGTAAGTAACTGCTAGGCACCCCAATGCCACCCCAACATCTACCCCAATGTAAGTAACTGCTGGGCACCCCACTGACACCCCAACATCTACCCCAGTGTAAGTAACTGCTGGGCACCCCAATGCCACCCCAACATCTACCCCAATGTAAGTAACTGCTGGGCACCCCGATGTCTCTATTCCAATAGGGCAGTTTATATGGGGGCAGTTAGAGTAAATGAAAGGGTAAGTACACATGGGGGGTCAGTATGGCAGCTCCGTGTATCCCAGCATGCATTGTGGGGCCCAACCAATAGTAATTGGCCGCTGTCTCCCTGCAGTTCAAGAGGAAATCCACGGAGGGCCTGGCCCTGTCTCTGTTCCTGCTGGTGATATTGGGGAACCTGACGTACGGAGCCAGCGTTCTGCTCAAGAACCCCGAGTCGGGGCAGTCGGAGGGAACCTACGTGGTGCACCATGTTCCCTGGCTGACGGGGAGCCTGGGGGCCGTCTTTTTGGACCTCGTTGTATCCTTTAACCTGTAGTCGCTGCGCCCCCTTGTACTGAACCCCCCAACTGCATCCTCTCTGGCACAGAGACGGGGCAATAGGCTCCCTCACCTGCCCCTGTAACTGCCCTCCCACTCACTTCTACTCCCACCCACTTCTTTCTTGCAGTGGGCAGTAACCTACGGCAACCAATCAAATAACGGCTTCAAATTCATTGATGTAGAGAGGGCTATTCTGAGACAGTTTGCAATTGGTCTTCATTTGCAGTTTTTGAATCATTTAGCTCAGTGCTGTCCAACTGGCGGCCCGCGAGCCGCATGCGGCCTGCAACCCCCCTCTGTGTGGCCCCCCACCTGTCTGGCTGCTTTGATGGCTTACTCTTGTGTAAGCATTAAATGGTATCAGTACTGAGATTAACTGGCCCCCTGCATGGTTCTCACCTCAGATTCAGGCTGTAATCCCCCTGTATTGTTTAAAAGTGTAATCCCGTGTTGTTCACACCTTTTAATCCCTGCATTGTTCCCCCCTGCAGTGTTCACACCTCAGGCTCAGGCTGTAATCACCCACATTGTTCGTCTGTTCACACCTCAGACATAGGTACTGTAGGTACCTATGTAGGTACTGCCTGGACTATGCTGCCTGTGTGTATGGCACACACAGGGAGCATCGGGCAGGCAGAGTATGGCACACACAGACAGGGTAGGGAAGGCAGAGTATGGCACACAGACAGGGTAGGGCAGGCAGAGTATGGCACACACAGGCAGCATAGGACAGGCAGAGTATGGCACACACAGGCAGCTAAGGGCAGGCAGAGTATGGCACACACAGCCAGCATAGGACAGGCAGAGTATGGCACACACAGGCAGGGTAGGGCAGGCAGAGTATGGCACACACAGACAGCATAGGACAGGCAGAGTATGGCACACACAGACAGGGTAGGGCAGGCAGAGTATGGCACACACAGGCAGGGTAGGGCAGGCAGAGTATGGCACACACAGCCAGCATAGGACAGGCAGAGTATGGCACACACAGGCAGGGTAGGGCAGGCAGAGTATGGCACACACAGGCAGCTAAGGGCAGGTAGAGTATGGCACACACAGCCAGCATAGGACAGGCAGAGTATGGCACACACAGGCAGGGTAGGGCAGGCAGAGTATGGCACACACAGACAGCATAGGACAGGCAGAGTATGGCACACACAGACAGGGTAGGGAAGGCAGAGTATGGCACACACAGACAGGGTAGGGCAGGCAGAGTATGGCACACACAGGCAGCATAGGACAGGCAGAGTATGGCACACACAGGCAGCATAGGACAGGCAGAGTATGGCACACACAGGCAGCATAGGACAGGCAGAGTATGGCACACACAGGCAGGGTAGGGCAGGCAGAGTATGGCACACACAGACAGGGTAGGGCAGGCAGAGTATGGCACACACAGGCAGCATAGGACAGGCAGAGTATGGCACACACAGGCAGCATAGGACAGGCAGAGTATGGCACACACAGGCAGCATAGGACAGGCAGAGTATGGCACACACAGGCAGGGTAGGGCAAGCAGAGTATGGCACACACAGGCAGGGTAGGGAAGGCAGAGTATGGCACACACAGGCAGGGTAGGGCAAGCAGAGTATGGCACACACAGGCAGCATAGGACAGGCAGAGTATGGCACACACAGGCAGGGTAGGGCAGGCAGAGTATGGCACACACAGGCAGGGTAGGGCAAGCAGAGTATGGCACACACAGGCAGCATAGGACAGGCAGAGTATGGCACACACAGACAGCATAGGACAGGCAGAGTATGGCACACACAGGCAGGGTAGGGCAGGCAGAGTATGGCACACACAGGCAGGGTAGGGCAGGCAGGGTATGGCACACACAGGCAGGGTAGGGCAGGCAGAGTATGGCACACACAGGCAGGGTAGGGCAAGCAGAGTATGGCACACACAGGCAGCATAGGACAGGCAGAGTATGGCACACACAGACAGCATAGGACAGGCAGAGTGCTGCCTGTGTGTGCCATACTCTGCTTGCCCTACCCTGCCTGTGTGTGCCATACTCTGCTTGCCCTATGCTGCTTGTGGGAGATGAACCTGGCAGGGATTTGTTGTGGGAGTTTGTTAGCAGTTGTAAATAGCCATTAAATGGTCCCTAAGGTGTGTAATTATGTACTGGGGGTTGCTCTGCTATCCACAGGGGAGGAGGAGCCATATGGAATTTAAGGGAATGTCTTAATATGACATAATTCTTTCACATATGAATGATGGTTGATATCCTCACAGTAAGGACCAAGCATTTGGGATTTTGCTGTGCTACCACCATTGTGATAAAATAGGTGTGGTTTGAAGTGGGAGTGGTTTCAAAAAGGGGAGTGGCTTCCATTAGCGGCCCTCCACCATGTATGCTAGAGAAATTCCGGCCCTCGGCCCCGCAGAAGTTGGACAGCACTGATTTAGCTTTTTGTTCAGCAGCTATCTAGTTGCTAGGGTCCCAGTTCAACCTAGCAACCAGGCAGTGGTTTGAAAGAGAGACAGGTATATGAATAGGGGAGGGGCTGAATAGAAAGATACGGAATAAAAAGTAACAATAACAATAAAACTGGAGCAATAGGGTTTGGTTGCCGGGGTCAGTGACCCCAGACAGAAGAAGGGAAATAGATAAAAAAAAGATATAGAAAATAAATAAATAAAGAAATAAATAATGAAGACCAGTTAAAAAGTTGCTAAGAATAGGCCATTCTATGACAGTCGGAAGTAAGCTCACCTCTGACTGGTTGCTATTGGTTACTACCCACCTGCTTGACTTCTTTGCCCCCCAAAATTAATGTATAAATAAATAAAGGTTATGTCTCCTTTACACAACTGTAGATTTTGGGGCAGTTTTTCAGGTATAAGGGGAGGAGCAACAACGCGCCGGAGCGGGAGCCTCTCCTGCAGCCCAAGGGCGCCACCTACGCCTGACTGGCGTTTCCTTAAAGCGACGGTGCAGCTTGGCCACGCCCCCACGGATCTGACGGAAAAACGGAGCCGCCCCCTGGACTTTGTTTTATTTTACTGCAAAAATACTTGAAAATTCCTGATTTTTATCAGTTTTTAAGAATTCCGGCCGCATTCACTGTAGAGTTTTTAGATTGTGTTTCCTGCTCACTCATTGGACGGCACGCACTTTAGCAGGTCATGTGCTTAGGGAGACACTGACACTTCCCCCCCCCCCCCACGCCTGGGGGCAAATGGTAAGGGATTGTATTTCCTTATAATGAGGGGCAAGGGATACAGCTTGTGTGCTTCCTGCTTGTGTGCTGAGCCCTGCCCACTCTGTAGCCAAATGGGAATATTGGGGGACCCTGTAGATGTTACTTACAATCTGCCAATAGGACTTTCCTTTTGTACTTACCTTTATACCCCCACTGCCCCGCCCCAAACCCAGTCCTGTTTATCAGCTGTACAGTACAGCAATCTGCCCCTTCAGGGCAACAGGGGTATTACAGCTCCCAGGGAACATTAAAGGGGCAGGTTCACCTTTATGTTAACTGTTAGTATGTTATACAATGGCCAATTCTAAGCAACTTTTCAATTGGTCTTCATTATTTATTTCTTATAGATTTTGAATTATTTCCCTTCCTCTTCTGACTCTTTGCAGCTTTCAAATGGGGGTCACTGACCCCGGCAGCCAAACCCTATTGCTCTGTGAGGCTCCAGTTTTATTGTTATTGTTACTTTTTATTCCTTATCTTTCTATTCAGCCCCTCCTCTATTCATATACCTGTCTCTCATCCCAACCACTCCCTGGTTACTAAGGTAATTTGGACCCTAGCAACCAGATAGCTGCTAAAACTCCAAGCTGAAAAGCTGCAGAACAAAAGTTTCAATAATAAAAATACCACAAATAATAATAATAAAATGAAGACCAATTGTAAACTGTCTCAGAATATCACCCTACAAACATTAACCCAAAGGTGACCAATCCCCTTAGAGCAGAAGGAAAGGGACGGAACGTACCAAGTTTGGACGTATTTTAGTGTTTATATTTTTTTATTGAATCTTCCAAATGAGCCTCCGAATAGGGGGAGGCGGCTAAAGGGAATTTTGTGCTTATGGTAAATACGGGTCTGGTGATGTGAGGGGGGAGGAGTCATTTATGTGTATATGGGGGGGGCAGGGGCAATAACCGGCCGGACTGTTCCACTGATGCTGGACAGGGGGACTGGGAGTCGGTACCACACGGAGCTATAGTGGCCCCCGAGCCCAATGCCCAGTAACTGCCCCCCCCGGGGGGTTTATAGGGGGAAGGTTTGTGTTATTTATAGGGAATAAACATTTATATGTTACACTGTGTCTGTCTCATTCCTACTGGGTTTTTGCCCATAGATACAGTCTGCCCTTCCCCCTGCCTCACTCACACTCTGCCTTACTCACACTCACCACCTGGGGGCAGCAACAACCTGCCCTTCCCCTCTGCCTGCCTCACTCACACTATGCCTTACTCACACTCTGCCTCACTCACACTCACCACCTAGGGGCAGCAACAACCTGCCCTTCCCCTCTGCCTGCCTTACTCACACTCTGCCACACTCACACTCACCACCTGGGGGCAGCAACAACCTGTCCTTCCCCTCTGCCTGCCTTACTCACACTCTGCCACACTCACACTCACCACCTGGGGGCAGCAACAACCTGCCCTTCCCCTCTGCCTGCCTTACTCACACTCTGCCACACTCACACTCACCACCTGGGGGCAGCAACAACCTGTCCTTCCCCTCTGCCTGCCTTACTCACACTCTGCCACACTCACACTCACCACCTGGGGGCAGCAACAACCTGTCCTTCCCCTCTGCCTGCCTTACTCACACTCTGCCTACCTTACACTCACCACCTGGGGGCAGCAACAACCTGCCCTTCCCCTCTGCCTGCATTACTGACACTCACCACCTGGGGGCAGCAACAACCTGCTATTCCCCTCTGCCTGCCTTACTCACACTCACCCCACGGGGGCAGCAACAACCTGTCCCACTGCCTGTCTTTACACTCACCACTAGGGGGCAGCAAGAACCTGCCGTTCCTCTTTACCTGAAATACTTCTGCTGCCAACGCCAGGCTGAATGTTACTTTCACTGTCAACTTCCCCTTTAAGAAGCATCTATTGAAGGAGCATCACAGGGGCGTGGCCAAGAGTCATCTAAATTATAGATCATGGGGTTGGTAACCAGCATATTCACTGGGTCATTGTAAGCAGCAGTCCTGCCCTGCTTTATGGCTGAGATTCTAGCTATCTGTATAACAGAGCATTCTGTCACAGTGGCACAGATCCTATCTGATCCCCCCATTGTAAGCAGCAGTCCTGCCCTGCTTTATGGCTGAGATTCTAGCTATCTGTATAACAGAGCATTCTGTCACAGTGGCACAGATCCTATCTGATCCCCCCATTGTAAGCAGCAGTCCTGCCCTGCTTTATGGCTGAGATTCTAGCTATCTGTATAACAGAGCATTCTGTCACAGTGGCACAGATCCTATCTGATCCCCCCCCCATTGTAAGCAGCAGTCCTGCCCTGCTTTATGGCTGAGATTCTAGCTATCTGTATAACAGAGCATTCTGTCACAGTGGCACAGATCCTATCTGATCCCCCCCATTGTAAGCAGCAGTCCTGCCCTGCTTTATGGCTGAGATTCTAGCTATCTGTATAACAGAGCATTCTGTCACAGTGGCACAGATCCTATCTGATCCCCCCATTGTAAGCAGCAGTCCTGCCCTGCTTTATGGCTGAGATTCTAGCTATCTGTATAACAGAGCATTCTGTCACAGTGGCACAGATCCTATCTGATCCCCCCCCCCCATTGTAAGCAGCAGTCCTGCCCTGCTTTATGGCTGAGATTCTAGCTATCTGTATAACAGAGCATTCTGTCACAGTGGCACAGATCCTATCTGATCCCCCCATTGTAAGCAGCAGTCCTGCCCTGCTTTATGGCTGAGATTCTAGCTATCTGTATAACAGAGCATTCTGTCACAGTGGCACAGATCCTATCTGATCCCCCCCATTGTAAGCAGCAGTCCTGCCCTGCTTTATGGCTGAGATTCTAGCTATCTGTATAACAGAGCATTCTGTCACAGTGGCACAGATCCTATCTGATCCCCATTGTAAGCAGCAGTCCTGCCCTGCTTTATGGCTGAGATTCTAGCTATCTGTATAACAGAGCATTCTGTCACAGTGGCACAGATCCTATCTGATCCCCCCATTGTAAGCAGCAGTCCTGCCCTGCTTTATGGCTGAGATTCTAGCTATCTGTATAACAGAACATTCTGTCACAGTGGCACAGATCCTATCTGATCCCCCCCCCCCATTGTAAGCAGCAGTCCTGCCCTGCTTTATGGCTGAGATTCTAGCTATCTGTATAACAGAGCATTCTGTCACAGTGGCACAGATCCTATCTGATCCCCCCATTGTAAGCAGCAGTCCTGCCCTGCTTTATGGCTGAGATTCTATCTGTATAACAGAGGAAGGGAGGAGCACACACAGGGGGCGGAGTTACAGGTATTTAGAATCATTTTATTGTTAGTACAGGAAGGCTCATAGAGAAGACTTCAAGCTTTACAAAAAATATATATATAACAAAACAAACAGAAAAAAAAAAACATACTCTAAGCATTCCCAGAGTCACCAGGGAAAGGTGAGGACGTTACGGGTGTCGGGGAAAATCCGATGGACCAAATGGAAGAATTTCCCATCCTCTATAGAAATCAGCTGTCCGTCTTGGGTCCAGAGGGTCTGACAGTCGCGTTGTGCAGTTCCCACTGGTGCGGAAGGGGTTAATCAGTATGTACAGTACAGAGTAAAAAGGGGGGGCTGCGAGGATGATCAGCACTGAGAGTGGAGGAGGAGGAGCCTAGAACACAATGGGGGGCGGGGGGGGGGAGATAAAGGAGCCCCAGACCGTAAAAGATTCATACAATTCATTATTTAATAGGAGCGAAACGCGCCAATGGCGACGCACGATGTACGTGATGCAGAACGACTGGAACAGAGAAAATAAAAACCGAGGCCTTGATGAAGTGGGAGAGACCATGTAAGAAATGAGAAGGGGGGTGCGGGGGGGGGGGGGCAGGGGGGGGACAGACAGAACGTTTAACTTTGCTGCTTTCGCTTCAGAGCTTCCACTAGGTCGTTCTTCAGAGCTTCCTGTTTCGATTTGTCCGCAAACGACTGGACGGACCTGCAAGGGACAACAGCCATTGGTTACCTCTTGAGCCATTACAGCACGTGACAGGAAGTGTTAGAGAGCAAGCTCATCACGTGACAGGAAGCAGTTGAATCTTTTATACTAGAGTTAGGATACAACTCGCCAGGCCTGGGACTTGGTTGGTGGAGAATGCGGCCAACATGCTATAGCATTTGAGCAGGAAAAAGAGGGGCCACTGGCTCTCTGAACCATTGGATATACTGGGGGGAAGGGGAGGGTTATTGTTGGGGGCAGTGTCTGTGTGCCCCCCAAGATCCTCATGGAACCACAAGTAATGTGAGAATTGGGGGGGGGGGACACTTGAGCTGACCATGGATCTGTCTGAACTGGCCACCTCTGTATAACACTGGGCTGATGTGACTATTGGGCCCACAGGCCAACAATTGCCCCCTAATGTGGGGCTCGTACAGAGAGGTCAGAGGAGCACATGGGTGGGATTTACTAACCTGCCCCAGAGATACAATTAGTATTTAGGATTACTTTCCCTTTAATACATCTGTGGGGGTTCCAGCAGGAGCAATGGGAAGAGCCGTTAATAAGAACTTTCTCAGCTGCCCAAGGTACAGATTTACTAACCATCCAATGACTGCAGCCATACTTACCCTTGCGGGGCAGATCAGGGCAGGCAGCAGCTACCCGGGGCAATAAAAGCAGCGCCCTGTAGAGCACCCCCATAGGGAAGTGGCCACACCCATGATCATGTGACTTCCTGCCTAACACGCCCTGTGCCTGCTGGGTATGGGTTTCCCTATACAGACTAGAACCCTCCTATATAATCCTATCAGGTTCCTCCTACCCGGCTACCCCACATATCCACCAATGACATGAGTGGGCGTGGTCTGATGGGAGTTATACGACTGCCCAACAGCGGGGCATTTGGCTAAACATTGGTTAATCACTCCACACCCCCACGTGCCCCGCCCCAACCCACACAAACCACACACCCCCGGCACTCCCTCTGCATTACAGTTGTGTTAGTGAGTGCTGGCTGGGCAGCACCTACCCAATGGGAACCCACCAGAGGCACATTTAGCTCCCAGTTGCCCAACACACATGCCATGTTATCTCCACACACCTGACTTTTGCTTCTTGGGGCAAGTTCCGACTCACAACCACTGGGCATGCTGTAGCTGGCAGCAGTCTGGCGATCTGACATTTAGGGTCAAGTTCCGACTCATGACCAATCCTTGAGTGAGAACCTGAGCTAACCATGCCGTATGATTGGATGGCAGCAACTGTTGGCAGCCAGGAAGTGAAAGAGGCCAAATCTACTTCCTGTTTTCCATACATATGATCCAGTTGTTCAGCACAGGAGCCAATCACGTCAATGATTGATTGGCACCCATATCCAATAATCAGCCAGTGGAACAATCAGATCATATAGGAATCTGCCCATATGTAGGCGCTGGTACAGAGCATCTAAATGCCAGGTCACGGCAGGGAAAGATTACTCCGCCAGCTACAGCACACGCGAGGTTAACTTCCCCTTTAATGCTGCGGATAAGGCTTCCTGTGAGCCCTGACATGCGATCCCAGCCCGTGCTGCGCAGATACATGCAGCGCCCATCAGCAGCGAGCGTGGGGGGTACTCACACACCAGCAGGAGCGTGCCCATTGGCTGGGGGTACCTGGTCTAGTTATCGGGCTGCAGGTAGATCTGGCGTTGGGTCAGCACCTGGGACAGTTCCCTTTGGAGTTGCCTATACTTAAGGTTGTCGGGAATTGCGTCTATTGATCTACAGAGATAGGTCAGAAGTGAGGGGAAGGGAGGAAAGAATGGGGGGACGGACAAGACAGGGGCTGGGGGGCCCCCACACCGAGACAGGAGGAAAGAGACGGAATGGGTTGCAGCCCTGGTTGGCAGAACATTGGGGGGGGGGGGGGGAGACAGAGCCCGTGGTACCTCAGCCCGTTGACTATGTCCTTGGTTTTGCCAAAGTAGATTTCATTGAGGGTGCTTCGGATTTTGTTCTCCATGTCCTGCGGGAGGAATAAAGTGTGAGTTGCGCAGTCATTTCTAAAGCCCCCCCCCCCCCCCCCCCCCCAGGGTCTGAGTGGCTGGGGTGGCACCTCCCAGCCGCCAATCATCATCTGGTAACACCTGTACGGTGCCCACAGTGAAGGTTTTACACTTCTAGGAGCTGCCTTACCCATACCATCGTGAATAAACACTTTTATAGGGTTAGTTCCCCTTTAAAACCACATTCCTTATAGATTACACAGCCTTAAAGGTACATGGGCCAATTGCCGAGCCGTGCCCAGCGGCAGGGGGGGCGCGGGTACTGACCTCCACCAGTCGGCCGATGTTGGCTATGTGCGGGGAGGAGTCGCTCACGGTCTCGTCCTTCTCCATCTGAAAGAACAGACATGGAATTAATGGGGTTCTAGATTGTTCTTACAGAGCCCGGGGAATGACCCCCACGGGGCAGTTACATAGAACATTCGCCACATTCCCTCCCACTCTGTCCCAAGCCATAGGGATGTATTAACGTCGGTTCAATGAAGACCAATTGGAAAGCTGCTGAGAGTAGGCCACTGTACAGTACCTGTCGGGTCAGGCTTCCGCCCAGGTTCATGGTTCCCGATCCGGTCTTGTTCGTCTGCAGCCACAGCATGACGGTGGAGGTGAGTTTGTAATGGGCGGTGCGGCCGCTGGATTTCTCCTGGGGGGGACAGGGTTAAGGGGAGAAAGGGTTAAACGCTCGGGAGACGCTCAGGCAGCCGTAGCCCAAGGTAAAAACACAACAACAAAATGTTCAGGAATTTAGAAACAAATTATACGCCCCCCCAACCCCCCAGGGCCATTGCTTTTCCTTATTAGCAGAGCGGCCCCTAAACGAGGAGCAGTCACGCACGGGGCCCATTCCTCACTGCATTGTGCTGAACACCTGGCAGCTCACCCCCCGCTTGTGGCCCTAAGGATATTGCTCAGCTCGTGGCTCTTACCTGAACCTCAACCACGTGGATGGAGTCCCAGCATCCCTTGATCTTTTTGGAGCCGTCCCCGGCTTTCTTGATAAGGATCACTCCTGCGAAGCCATGGTCCAGGTCCCAGAGGTACACGGAAGACACGCCCCCTTCAAAATACCTGCGGGGAGGGGGGGCAAATGTGATGCAAACTGGAACGCATGTAGTTGCCAGCAGGAGGGGGTAGTAGAGCTCCCTGTGTATTGCCCTCCCCTCCACCACTGGCTGCATTACATGCAGTTGCCAGAAGGTGGTGTTGGGAAATAAATTGGTACTGGCCTCTTAGACCTTTATGTGCCAATAAGTGCATTACATATACTGCTACCAGCAGGGGGAGCTGGGAGACTGCACTGTGTATTACCCTCCTACAAGCCAATGGGTGCATTACATACTGCTACCAGCAGGGGGAGCTGGGAGCTTGCACTGTGTATTACCCTCCTACCAGCCAATGGGTGCATTACAAACTGCTACCAGCAGGGGGCAGGAGGTGAGGGGATTGAGAGGCGGTTGCAGCTGTTTGATGTGGTTAAGGCTGATGAGTTTTTACATAAGGGCTTTTATGGGTATTTGAGGAATGTGCTAAACTGATGTCTGTACCCAGCTGAGCCCCCCCCCCCACTAACAGCAAACACATGGCAAACTCCGCCCCCCCTGCACCCCTTCCTGCCTGGTCCCACACAGCCCTGGCA
This sequence comes from Xenopus tropicalis, assembly GCF_000004195.4. NCBI lineage: Eukaryota > Metazoa > Chordata > Amphibia > Anura > Pipidae > Xenopus > Xenopus tropicalis. The sequence goes on along the minus strand of NC_030683.2, from coordinate 129,998,961 downwards.
CCCCCACTCACACTGCAGGGCGGCTGCTATTCAACTACAAATCCCAGAATCCCCTATAAGCTCCGCGCTGTTCAACATCTGCTCAGAGCTGGATATTAACTCCCTGTCTGCTGCAGCAGTCTCACCCACACTATCCAATCATACGGCTTATTAAAGGGCATATAAACCCAAACTATCATCTGTCACTCTGTAACTGTCACTGTGTCTGTCCCTTTCCCTTCCCTGCACTGCTGGTTCTGACTCCTGATACAACTCCCCAATACCCATTCATTCCTCATTCTCACTGGGTTTATAGTTATGTGTAACTGTCACTGTGTCTGTCCCTTTCCCTTCCCTGCACTGCTGGTTCTGACTCCTGATACAACTCCCCAATATCCATTCATTCCTCATTCTCACTGGGTTTATAGTTATGTGTAACTGTCACTGTGTCTGTCCCTTTCCCTTCCCTGCACTGCTGGTTCTGACTCCTGATACAACTCCCCAATACCCATTCATTCCTCATTCTCACTGGGTTTATAGTTATGTGTAACTGTCACTGTGTCTGTCCCTTTCCCTTCCCTGCACTGCTGGTTCTGACTCCTGATACAACTCCCCAATATCCATTCATTCCTCATTCTCACTGGGTTTATAGTTATGTGTAACTGTCACTGTGTCTGTCCCTTTCCCTTCCCTGCACTGCTGGTTCTGACTCCTGATACAACTCCCCAATACCCATTCATTCCTCATTCTCACTGGGTTTATAGTTATGTGTAACTGTCACTGTGTCTGTCCCTTTCCCTTCCCTGCACTGCTGGTTCTGACTCCTGATACAACTCCCCAATATCCATTCATTCCTCATTCTCACTGGGTTTATAGTTATGTGTAACTGTCACTGTGTCTGTCCCTTTCCCTTCCCTGCACTGCTGGTTCTGACTCCTGATACAACTCCCCAATATCCATTCATCCCTCATTCTCACTGGGTTTATAGTTATGTGTAACTGTCACTGTGTCTGTCCCTTTCCCTTCCTGCACTGCTGGTTCTGACTCCTGATACAACTCCCCAATACCCATTCATTCCTCATTCTCACTGGGTTTATAGTTATGTGTAACTGTCACTGTGTCTGTCCCTTTCCCTTCCCTGCACTGCTGGTTCTGACTCCTGATACAACTCCCCAATACCCATTCATTCCTCATTCTCACTGGGTTTATAGTTATGTGTAACTGTCACTGTGTCTGTCCCTTTCCCTTCCCTGCACTGCTGGTTCTGACTCCTGATACAACTCCCCAATACCCATTCATTCCTCATTCTCACTGGGTTTATAGTTATGTGTAACTGTCACTGTGTCTGTCCCTTTCCCTTCCCTGCACTGCTGGTTCTGACTCCTGATACAACTCCCCAATATCCATTCATTCCTCATTCTCACTGGGTTTATAGTTATGTGTAACTGTCACTGTGTCTGTCCCTTTCCCTTCCCTGCACTGCTGGTTCTGACTCCGTGGCGGCACGTAAATAGCCGGATGACTCAGTAACTTATAGGAAATGACAGTTCAGTCTCCACCTAAACAGGGTGGAACGTTGGGGGCAGAAAGGGCAGAAATTATCTCAGTGCAGCCAAACGAGAGAGGGGGAGTTTGATTCCTAGTGCCCCCCCTATGGGGCTGGAGTATAATCGACACACCCGGAGGTGGCGCCAGGGTGCAATGCAATCTGGGATACGCAGGTGCAGCGCCCCGGTGCCAGCAGCACCCAGCACGTGCGCCAAGCCAGCTGGCACCCACAGGGGAATGAGATACAGTACCCCCCCCGCACTGTCAGTTCTCCCCCCCCCGCACACTGTACCGCACAGACTCTCCCATAGGCCAAGCAGGGTCACAGTCTGTGCTGATACAGCAAATCATTACACTTCCCACTTTTATTTATAATCTGCCTGGTAACCCATGGCAACCAATCAGCAGTTTCCTCTCATCAGTCCATTAGAATCTGATTGATAACCCTAATATCTGATTGGCTGCTGTGGGCTACACAATAGGTACAGCTTGACTCCTAATCCCCCTCATACAGCACAGCGCCCCCATCAGTGAGAAGCAGCAACATTTTATTGCCCCTTAGCCAATGATATGTGCACTGAATTACCCCATGTCTCCCTGACCCAATCCGCCACAGGGGCATTAGGGCAAAAACCTGCAATCTGTGGCCTGTCAGTCACATTTCCCATGATTCCCAGTTAGATGGTATGCTTAGTAGCCCTGCCAAGCCCTATGCCCCTTGTCCCTGCCCTGTGCCTCTCTGGCTATTGCTGAACTACAACCCCCTGCTACTGGAACATTGGGCTTAACAGTATGGCAGCACCAGCCTGCGTTCTACACCCCCAACATAATAAATACTGGATACAGCCCCCACAGTTCCAGTCCATGTTGGTAGGAAGGAGCCCCCAGGCCTGGGGCTTGTCACTGGCAGGGGGCAGTTGTTTATCTGACCATTTGGGGGGCTACGAGGGGTACAAAGCCGGGCTGGCTCGGCACTGACTGTATCCTGACATCACCGTGTCGGTGCCGCAGCCGAGTCCAACTTTATATGTTACCCTGGGGCACAGCCCAGAACAAAGAGATCTGGGTTTAATCAGCATCTCCCCCCCCCACACACACACAGATGCAGTCAGACACACACACACACACACAGATGCAGTCAGACACACACACACACACACAGATGCAGTCAGACACACACACACACACACACAGATGCAGTCAGACACACACACAGATGCAGTCAGACACACACACACACACACACACAGATGCAGTCAGACAAACACACACACACACACACAGATGCAGTCAGACAAACACACACACAGATGCAGTCAGACAGACAGACACACACACAGATGCCGTCAGACAGACACACACACACAGACACACACACAGATGCCGTCAGACAGACACACACACAGATGCCGTCAGACAGACACACACAGACGCAGTCAGACAGATACAGACACACACACAGATGCCGTCAGACAGACACACACACAGATGCAGTCAGACAGACACACACAGACGCAGTCAGACAGACTCACACAGATGCAGTCAGACAGACACACACACACACACAGATGCAGACAGACACACACAGATGCAGTCAGACAGACACACACACACACACAGATGCAGACAGACACACACAGATGCAGTCAGACAGACACACACAGACACACACACACACAGATGCAGACAGACACACACAGATGCAGTCAGACAGACACACACACACACAGATGCACAGAAAGACGCACACAGATACAGTCAGACAGATACACACACAGACACACACACACAAACACACAGATGCAGTCAGACAGATGCACACAGATGCAGTCAGACAGACGCACACAGATGCAGTCAGACAGATGCACACAGACACACTGTATGACTGCATCTGTGTGTGTCTGTCTGACTGCATCTGTGTGTGTCTGTCTGACTGCATCTGTGTGTGTCTGTCTGACTGCATCTGTGTGTGTCTGTGTTTATCTGTCTGACTGCATCAGACACACACAGATGCAGTCAGACAGAAGTACGCAGGTACAGTCCCCCCCCCCCCCCCCCATATATAAGTACAATGCACAGACCCCCCAGCTGAATCCCCCCCCCCCCCCGTTAGACGCAGAAGGAGGGACAACTTACAGGTCTCGGTACTGGTCGAAGGCATTATTGGCTTCCACCTCCAGCTTGCGCAGGCGGGCCGACGGCATGGCTCCATCTTCCAAGGGGGGGTCGTATTTATTGCTCCACGGTGACCTGGGGACGAGGGGCAGTTAGAGAGCATCTGACATCAGTAACAGAACCCAGGAGTCCCCCCCCCCGGCACAATACAGTCATGGGGTCCCGACCCCCATCCTACCGGCAGCTGCAGGGAGTTGCACCCTGTGCCAGAACCTTCTACTGAGTATGAACATGAGCTAATCCTCCCCTGTGGTACCGGTACCCCCGCACTCACAGCCCCCCGGCACTGCCGCACTCACAGCCCCCCAGCCCCCGGCACTGCCGCACTCACAGCCCCCCGGCACTGCCGCACTCACAGCCCCCCGGCACTGCCGCACTCACAGCCCCCCGGCACTGCCGCACTCACAGCCCCCCGGCCCCCGGCACTGCCGCACTCACAGCCCCCCGGCCCCCGGCACTGCCGCACTCACAGCCCCCCGGCCCCCGGCACTGCCGCACTCACAGCCCCCGGCCCCCGGCACTGCCGCACTCACAGCCCCCCGGCACTGCCGCACTCACAGCCCCCCCGGCACTGCCCCGCACCCTCACAGCCCCCCCGGCACTGCCGCACTCACAGCCCCCCGGCCCCCGGCACTGCCGCACTCACAGCCCCCCGGCCCCCGGCACTGCCGCACTCACAGCCCCCCGGCCCGCCTGCCGCACTCCGCCCCCGGCACTGCCGCACTCACAGCCCCCCGGCCCCCGGCACTGCCGCACTCACAGCCCCCCGGCACTGCCGCACTCACAGCCCCCCGGCACTGCCGCACTCACAGCCCCCCGGCACTGCCGCACTCACAGCCCCCCGGCACTGCCGCACTCACAGCCCCCCGGCACTGCCGCACTCACAGCCCCCGGCACTGCCGCACTCACAGCCCCCCCGGCACTGCAGGGGGGCACCAAGAGGGATGAAGAACCATGCTCTGTGCTCTGCCTGGAACCTAAAGGGGAACTAAACCCAAACACTTCCAATGTCATTCCCAGCAACTTCCCCCACTCATTACTCACTGTCTGTCCCTTTTCCTTCCCTGCACTGCTGGTTCTGACTCCTGATACAACTCCCCAATATCCATTCATTCCTTATTCTCACTGGGTTTATAGTTATGTGTAACTGTCACTGTGTCTGTCCCTTTCCCTTCCCTGCACTGCTGGTTCTGACTCCTGATACAACTCCCCAATACCCATTCATTCCTCATTCTCACTGGGTTTATAGTTATGTGTAACTGTCACTGTGTCTGTCCCTTTCCCTTCCCTGCACTGCTGGTTCTGACTCCTGATACAACTCCCCAATATCCATTCATCCCTCATTCTCACTGGGTTTATAGTTATGTGTAACTGTCACTGTGTCTGTCCCTTTCCCTTCCCTGCACTGCTGGTTCTGACTCCTGATACAACTGCCCAATATCCATTCATCCCTCATTCTCACTGGGTTTATAGTTATGTGTAACTGTCACTGTGTCTGTCCCTTTCCCTTCCCTGCACTGCTGGTTCTGACTCCTGATACAACTGCCCAATATCCATTCATCCCTCATTCTCACTGGGTTTATAGTTATGTGTAACTGTCACTGTGTCTGTCCCTTTCCCTTCCCTGCACTGCTGGTTCTGACTCCTGATACAACTGCCCAATATCCATTCATCCCTCATTCTCACTGGGTTTATAGTTATGTGTAACTGTCACTGTGTCTGTCCCTTTCCCTTCTCTGCACCGCTGGTTCTGACTCCTGATACAACTCCCCAATATCCATTCATCCCTCATTCTCACTGGGTTTATAGTTATGTGTAACTGTCACTGTGTCTGTCCCTTTCCCTTCCCTGCACTGCTGGTTCTGACTCCTGATACAACTCCCCAATATCCATTCATCCCTCATTCTCACTGGGTTTATAGTTATGTGTAACTGCCAGTGACTCGGGGGTTACATGACTGTGCGGATGTTGTTGGGTCACTGACTCTCATTCAGAGACAACTCCTGGGCCACAAGTCTGGTATTAGCAGTCTAAAACTGCAACAGTCTCAGACACCATACAAAGTGCCCAGAGATGCCTCTGAGTGAGAGTATTTCCATTTATTTTAGATTTCATCCCTTTTAATGAGAGACTGGTGAGACCACAGGGAAACCCAGAGAAGCCCAAACTGATGGGTTTGTTTCATAATGAGCAGAACCAGGGGTGCGGGCCCATACATCCCTGCTCTCCTTATGGGTCCGAGTACTGACCTGTAGGAGTCTCCATCTCTGTTGTAGTCGCACAGCAAGTAGTCCTTTCCCACGACTTTGTCGCGAGCGATCTTCAGGGGCTGATCGACAGAAGACAGGAGATCTTCGCACAGACTGGGTACCTACGGGCGGAACCAGAACCCCAGGTAAGGAACATAGCAAGTGAGAATCGGGCCTGGCTAGTATTTAATGTAGGCAAATGGCACACAATTGGCACCACTGCCCTTTAAAAAGGTCTCTAACTGCCTCTGAGCTCCACCTTCCTGGGAAGCAGCACGGCGGCCATATTGGTGCAGGCAGCCAGGGCCCACACAGGTGATACCACTTGTACCACAGGGAGAGGGGTGTGGGTGAATACAGGTGGGCTATGGGACGCACGCTGCGCGCGCGGGGGGGGGGGTAACGGCACTGAAAGCAAAGGGGCTCGGGGAGACATCTGAGGAGGCAGAACACAAAGAGAAGACAAATTGAAAGAAGTTAATGAGATTCTGATAGAGATTTGGGAACAGGGCCGCCCTTGTTGTACCTGGGACCCCCGCGCTGCCCCCCCCCCCCATAATGCACTTGGCTCCGGCCCTACACAGACTTAATTAAACTCACAAACCCCTCACACAAGAATATCAGCCTTTGTCTGCCCAGAAACTGGATACCTGCCGGGGTGGCCGGCTCCTACACACGGGGGCAACCGAGGGGTCACGGCTGCCAGGTGGGAAAAGAGGGGGTAACAGCTACCTTTATACAGTCCCCCCCATCCTACCCCCCCGGATACTGCAGAACCTTCATCATCCTGGGAACTGGGGGGCACCTCTCCTCCACCCTGGGGCTCTGTATATAATATACCCCCATAGTACTGGCAGCCCCCATACCCTGACTGCCCTTACAGTAAGGAACCCCTTCCTATGCTGATGGTGAGATCCCCTTTCCCCCCACCCCCAATGAATCACTCATTCCCCCTCTCTTGTTAGGGAATCCCATAACCTGACTGCCCTTACAGTAAGGAACCCCTTCCTATGCTCATGGTGAGATCCCCTTTCCTCCCCACCCCCAATGAATCACTCATTCCCCCTCTCTTGGTAGGGAATCCCATAACCTGACTGCCCTTACAGTAAGGAACCCCTTCCTATGCTGATGGTGAGATCCCCTTTCCTCCCCAACCCCAATGAATCACTCATTCCCCCTCTCTTGGTAGGGAATCCCATAACCTGACTGCCCTTACAGTAAGGAACCCCTTCCTATGCTGATGGTGAGATCCCCTTTCCTCCCCACCCCCAATGAATCACTCATTCCCCCTCTCTTGGTAGGGAATCCCATAGCCTGACTGCCCTTACAGTAAGGAACCCCTTCCTATGCTGATGGTGAGATCCCCTTTCCTCCCCAACCCCAATGAATCACTCATTCCCCCTCTCTTGGTAGGGAATCCCATAACCTGACTGCCCTTACAGTAAGGAACCCCTTCCTATGCTGATGGTGAGATCCCCTTTCCTCCCCAACCCCAATGAATCACTCATTCCCCCTCTCTTGGTAGGGAATCCCATAACCTGACTGCCCTTACAGTAAGGAACCCCTTCCTATGCTGATGGTGAGATCCCCTCCAGCAATGGAAACATGTCTGTATCTGGTGCTGGCAGCCATGACACTACTGTAGAACTGTAGCGAGGAGAGCACACAAATCACTGATGGGGGCCCCACAGCGGCCTCAGTCGTTAGCGTGGATGGGAAATCATGTGAGTGACGGGGCCGCTAATGTGCTCTAATTAATAGCCTGCTGGTCCCAGGAAGAGGACAATGGCCGAGGCAAAGGGTACGCACTAATGAGGGCCGGGGGGCTGAGATCAGGAGATATAACTACGTATGGAACGCTGACCCCTCTGCCTCCTCTAATTGCCCTGCCGGGGCCCTTCCGCCTTCAACTAGAATCTCAGCATGAGGTGCCCAAGGGCCACATTCAGTCCTTGCTATGTTATTAGTCAGCTCTTCAGCCCAACGTTTCTTCCTGCTGCATCACGGGGGCAGTTGGTTGCACCAGAGGAAATGTGTCGCTCCTGGAGTCCCCTGGTGCAACCAACGGCAATATCCCAGCGCCGCGGGGCACGGCCGCACCTATTGGCCGCGGGTGAGCCCGGACGTAGGGGGTTTCCTTACCAAATCAATGAGGTCGCTGAGGTTCTTCTCAATTTGTTGGGGAGGGAGACGCCTCATCAGATCCAAGGCACAGTCCAGCTGTTGTTCAGTCTGAAAAAGAAAGGGGAAACGGCGCATTAATTCTAATTAGAGCACAAAGGGCAAGTAATAAAAGGAGAGAATACAGGTTTATAAACCCAGAAGTTGCCAGAATGCAGAACTCAGGCCCAGACGGCTACTGAAGCTGGACCCACTGCCGTGATAATTACAATTATTGACATTTATAGCGAGTTTCCATATCCCCTATAGGGTGCTAGCACTTACGTGGCCAGCAGGGGGCGACCTATAGTAAGCGATGAGGGCTTCAGAGCTACAGGCTGCTCAGCCATTTGAACCATGGGAAAAGTTTATCCAAAACCCTATGTTTATCCATATACCCTAAGTTCGGGGCAAAAGGCTGCCCAGTTCTGCACAAGAGCTTACAATCGATGCATTCTATGCTCAGCCTGGGCTGAGTAATACAGGGAGCCATGCAGCCAATCAGCGGAGAGACTGGAAGGTGTTATTAGGAGGCGAGGAAGTGGGGTCCCTGCTGACATATTGGGCCAAACACAAAGCAGCGGGGGCATCTGGCGCACAGGGGGCCGGTCCAGCAGAAGCGCAGGTGACTCTCTCCCAGCGGGAGCCCCGGGGCATTTGCGCAGGAAACACCGGCTTATTTTATCCCACTGTCTCTAGCGGCTCCCAAAGGTCATGGGAAGCAGAGAGAGAGTCTTCTGGGTGATGAGAAACGGCTGTAGGTAAAGGGAAAGTAAGAAGACTGCTACATGCACTGAGTCTGGGGGGAACGGCCGAGCAATTACTGCTCAAAGGGACCCTGTCCCCAAGTTCCTGCTGAATTGTGCTTAGTACAGGGGAATCCCTATGTGCCATAGTTTTATGGTATCTCTCTGTACAGGCTATGAGCAAACTTAGGGGGCTGTTCCTGCTGAATTGTGCTTAGTACAGGGGAATCCCTATGTGCCATAGTTTTATGGTATCTCTCTGTACAGGCTATGGGCAAACTTAGGGGGCTGTTCCTGCTGAATTGTGCTTAGTACAGGGGAATCCCTATGTGCCATAGTTTTATGGTATCTCTCTGTACAGGCTATGGGCAAACTTAGGGGGCTGTTCCTGCTGAATTGTGCTTAGTACAGGGGAATCCCTATGTGCCATAGTTTTATGGTATCTCTCTGTACAGGCTATGGGCAAACTTAGGGGGCTGTTCCTGCTGAATTGTGCTTAGTACAGGGGAATCCCTATGTGCCATAGTTTTATGGTATCTCTCTGTACAGGCTATGAGCAAACTTAGGGGGCTGTTCCTGCTGAATTGTGCTTAGTACAGGGGAATCCCTATGTGCCATAGTTTTATGGTATCTCTCTGTACAGGCTATGGGCAAACTTAGGGGGCTGTTCCTGCTGAATTGTGCTTAGTACAGGGGAATCCCTATGTGCCATAGTTTTATGGTATCTCTCTGTACAGGCTATGAGCAAACTTAGGGGGCTGTTCCTCCTGAATTGTGCTTAGTACAGGGGAATCCCTATGTGCCATAGTTTTATGGGATCTCTCAGTACAGGCTATGAGCAAACTTAGGGGGCTGTTCCTGCTGAATTGTGCTTAGTACAGGGGAATCCCTATGTGCCATAGTTTTATAGTATCTCTCTGTACAGGCTTTGAGCAAACTTAGGGGGCTGTTCCTGCTGAATTGTGCTTAGTACAGGGGAATACCTATGTGCCATAGTTTTATGGGATCTCTCAGTACAGGCTATGAGCAAACTTAGGGGGCTGTTCCTGCTGAATTGTGCTTAGTACAGGGGAATCCCTATGTGCCATAGTTTTATGGTATCTCTCAGTACAGGCTATGAGCAAACTTAGGGGGCTGTTCCTGCTGAATTGTGCTTAGTACAGGGGAATCCCTATGTGCCATAGTTTTATGGTATCTCTCTGTACAGGCTATGAGCAAACTTAGGGGGCTGTTCCTGCTGAATTGTGCTTAGTACAGGGGAATCCCTATGTGCCATAGTTTTATGGTATCTCTCTGTACAGGCTATGAGCAAACTTAGGGGGCTGTTCCTGCTGAATTGTGCTTAGTACAGGGGAATCCCTATGTGCCATAGTTTTATGGTATCTCTCAGTACAGGCTATGAGCAAACTTAGGGGGCTGTTAGGAGCTACTGTCCCTTTAAGAAGCGCAATGGGGGGCTGAGGACAAACATCTCAGACTGGTCCCCTGAATGCAGACAATCCCGTGACCAACAGGGGCCACACGCAGGGATCTCTCTGGGAAACAATGGAGTTAGCGTGGGCGCGGCGGCATTGGGTTCCCACAGCCCCGGTGACCCCGGCGCATCAACAGATCCACAATGGTTTATTCATGGCAGGAACTTCCAAGCAAATCCCCTGCAGCTGCCTAACCCCCAGCGCCCGGGGGGGGGGGGGAGTGGGGGGCTTATTAGGGACGCGGCGCACCTGGAACGCTCGGCCATATGGCAGCTCTGAGCTCTCACATTCTCTGCAGTCATTTCCTGAGCAAATTAGAGCTCCAGGTGTGATGTGACCCACAAACTGCCCCCCCCCCGGAACCCTGCAAAGTAACACGGTCCGTAGGGGCCGCACATCATTCGCTGAGATGAAACGGATACAAGGCAATGAGCGATACTTCCTTTCTGGAACAATCACAGCAGTTCCCTCTTGCTTTCTGGCAGGGATTCTACATAGGCAATCGGGGGGGGCTCAAGCCCAGTAATATAGCCCCCAGATACTGCTGGGAGAAGGGGGGCACCCTCACAAACTAACGGGGTCCCTGGCACCCAGGTTAAAGGGGATGTTCATCAACTTTTAGTATGATGTAGAGGGGGGCAGTATGAAACAATAAGGGGGCAGTATGAAGCAATAAGGGGGGGCAGTATGAAGCAATAAGGGGGGGCAGTACGAAGCAATAAGGGGAGGGGGGCAGTATGAAGCAATAGGGGGGGTCAGTATAAAGCAATAAGGGGGTCAGTATAAAGCAATAAGGGGGGGTCAGTATGAAGCAATAGGGGGGCGCAGTATGAAGCAATAGGGGGGCGCAGTATGAAGCAACAGGGGGGGCAGTATGAAGCAACAGGGGGGGCAGTATGAAGCAATAGGGGGGGCAGGATGAAGCAATAGGGGGGGCAGGATGAAGCAATAAGGGGGGGCAGTATGAAGCAATAGGGGGGGTCAGTATGAAGCAATAGGGGCAGGATGAAGCAATAAGGGGGGGCAGTATGAAGCAATAGGGGGTCAGGATGAAGCAATAGGGGGGGTCAGGATGAAGCAATAGGGGGGGTCAGGATGAAGCAATAGGGGGGGTCAGGATGAAGCAATAGGGGGGGTCAGGATGAAGCAATAAGGGGGGTAAGTACGAAGCCCCCCGTGAGCGCCACGGGCCCAGGAATGGCGCCGGGAGCAATATGGGCTCAGGAATGGCGCCGGGAGCAATACGAGCTCAGGAATGGCGCCGGGAGCAATATGGGCTCAGGAATGGCGCCGGGAGCAATACGAGCTCAGGAATGGCGCCGGGAGCAATACGAGCTCAGGAATGGCGCCGGGAGCAATATGGGCTCAGGAATGGCGCCGGGAGCAATAGGGGCTCAGGAATGGCGCCGGGAGCAATATGGGCTCAGGAATGGCGCCGGGAGCAATAGGGGCTCAGGAATGGCGCCGGGAAGCAATAGGGGCTCAGGAATGGCGCCGGGAGCAATACTGGCTCAGGAATGGCGCCGGGAGCAATACGGGCTCAGGAATGGCGCCGGGAGCAATACGAGCTCAGGAATGGCGCTGGGAGCAATATGGGCTCAGGAATGGCATATGGCTCAGGAATGGCGCCAGGAGCAATATGGGCTCAGGAATGGCGCCGGGAGCAATATGGGCTCAGGAATGGCGCCGGGAGCAATATGGGCTCAGGAAAGGCGCCGGGAGCAATAGGGGCTCAGGAATGGCGCCGGGAGCAATAGGGGCTCAGGAATGGCGCCGGGAGCAATATGGGCTCAGGAATGGCGCCGGGAGCAATATGGGCTCAGGAATGGCGCCGGGAGCAATAGGGGCTCAGGAATGGCGCCGGGAGCAATACGAGCTCAGGAATGGCGCCGGGAGCAATACGAGCTCAGGAATGGCGCCGGGAGCAATATGGGCTCAGGAATGGCGCCGGGAGCAATAGGGGCTCAGGAATGGCGCCGGGAGCAATACAGGCTCAGGAATGGCGCCGGGAGCAATACGGGCTCAGGAATGGCGCCGGGAGCAATACGGGCTCAGGAATGGCGCCGGGAGCAATACGGGCTCAGGAATGGCGCCGGGAGCAATACGAGCTCAGGAATGGCGCTGGGAGCAATATGGGCTCAGGAATGGCATATGGGCTCAGGAATGGCGCCAGGAGCAATATGGGCTCAGGAATGGCGCCGGGAGCAATATGGGCTCAGGAATGGCGCCGGGAGCAATATGGGTTCAGGAATGGCGCCGGGAGCAATAGGGGCTCAGGAATGGCGCCGGGAGCAATATGGGCTCAGGAATGGCGCAGAGAGCAATATGGGCTCAGGAATGGCGCCGGGAGCAATAGGGGCTCAGGAATGGCGCCGGGAGCAATACGGGCTCAGGAATGGCGCCGGGAGCAATACGAGCTCAGGAATGGCGCTGGGAGCAATATGGGCTCAGGAATGGCATATGGGCTCAGGAATGGCGCCAGGAGCAATATGGGCTCAGGAATGGCGCTGGGAGCAATATGGGCTCAGGAATGGCATATGGGCTCAGGAATGGTGCCGGGAGCAATATGGGCTCAGGAATGGCGCCGGGAGCAATATGGGCTCAGGAATGGCGCCGGGAGCAATATGGGCTCAGGAATGGCGCCGGGAGCAATATGGGCTCAGGAATGGCGCCGGGAGCAATAGGGGCTCAGGAATGGCGCCGGGAGCAATATGGGCTCAGGAATGGCGCCGGGAGCAATATGGGTTCAGGAATGGCGCCGGGAAGCAATAGGGGCTCAGGAATGGCGCCGGGAGCAATATGGGCTCAGGAATGGCGCAGAGAGCAATATGGGCTCAGGAATGGCGCCGGGAGCAATAGGGGCTCAGGAATGGCGCCGGGAGCAATACGGGCTCAGGAATGGCGCCGGGAGCAATACGAGCTCAGGAATGGCGCTGGGAGCAATATGGGCTCAGGAATGGCATATGGGCTCAGGAATGGCGCCAGGAGCAATATGGGCTCAGGAATGGCGCTGGGAGCAATATGGGCTCAGGAATGGCATATGGGCTCAGGAATGGTGCCGGGAGCAATATGGGCTCAGGAATGGCGCCGGGAGCAATATGGGCTCAGGAATGGCGCCGGGAGCAATATGGGCTCAGGAATGGCGCCGGGAGCAATATGGGCTCAGGAATGGCGCCGGGAGCAATATGGGCTCAGGAATGGCGCCGGGAGCAATATGGGCTCAGGAATGGCGCCGGGAGCAATAGGGGCTCAGGAATGGCGCCGGGAGCAATAGGGGCTCAGGAATGGCGCCGGGAGCAATAGGGGCTCAGGAATGGCGCCGGGAGCAATAGGGGCTCAGGAATGGCGCCGGGAGCAATAGGGGCTCAGGAATGGCGCCGGGAGCAATAGGGGCTCAGGAATGGCGCCAGGAGCAATATGGGCTCAGGAATGGCGCCGGGAGCAATATGGGCTCAGGAATGGCGCCGGGAGCAATAGGGGCTCAGGAATGGCGCCAGGAGCAATAGGGGCTCAGGAATGGCGCCGGGAGCAATACGAGCTCAGGAATGGCGCCGGGAGCAATACGAGCTCAGGAATGGCGCCGGGAGCAATACGAGCTCAGGAATGGCGCCGGGAGCAATACGAGCTCAGGAATGGCGCCGGGAGGAATATGGGCTCAGGAATGGCGCCGGGAGCAATAGGGGCTCAGGAATGGCGCCGGGAGCAATATGGGCTCAGGAATGGCGCCGGGAGCAATATGGGCTCAGGAATGGCGCCGGGAGCAATAGGGGCTCAGGAATGGCGCAGGGAGCAATACGGGCTCAGGAATGGCGCCGGGAGCAATACGAGCTCAGGAATGGCGCTGGGAGCAATATGGGCTCAGGAATGGCATATGGGCTCAGGAATGGCGCCAGGAGCAATATGGGCTCAGGAATGGCGCCGGGAGCAATATGGGCTCAGGAATGGCATATGGGCTCAGGAATGGCGCCGGGAGCAATATGGGCTCAGGAATGGCGCCGGGAGCAATATGGGCTCAGGAATGGCGCCGGGAGCAATATGGGCTCAGGAATGGCGCCGGGAGCAATAGGGGCTCAGGAATGGCGCCGGGAGCAATAGGGGCTCAGGAATGGCGCCGGGAGCAATATGGGCTCAGGAATGGCGCCGGGAGCAATAGGGGCTCAGGAATGGCGCCGGGAGCAATAGGGGCTCAGGAATGGCGCCGGGAGCAATAGGGGCTCAGGAATGGCGCTGATGTCAGTGGGAACCATACGGCGCTGAGACACGGGGCAGCACCCACCCAGCCCCTGCGTGACAGCTCCCATTTAATAACATCAGTATTCAGCTTGAAAGCATTAGTGCAACTTTACTGGCCCCGCCCCCTGCTGCGACTCAGCACATTCACCCTTTCACTGCCGCTCTCTAGGCTGCGGCGCTCTAACACATTTGGTTACCAGATGCACCACAGCCGGAGCCCTTGTACCATCATGCACTGCGGGAATGATAACGGTACCACAATGCATTGCAAGAATAAAGGTACCATAATGCACTGCTGGAATGATAACAGTACCACAATGCATTGCAAGAATAAAGGTACCATAATGCACTGCTGGAATGATAACGGTACCACAATGCATTGCAAGTATAAAGGTACCATAATGCATTGCAAGTATAAAGGTACCATAATGCACTGCGGGAATGATAACAGTACCACAATGCATTGCAAGAATAAAGGTACCATAATGCATTGCAAGTATAAAGGTACCATAATGCACTGCGGGAATGATAACGGTACCACAATGCATTGCAAGTATAAAGGTACCATAATGCACTGCGGGAATGATAACGGTACCACAATGCATTGCAAGTATAAAGGTACCATAATGCACTGCTGGAATGATAACGGTACCACAATGCATTGCAAGTATAAAGGTACCATAATGCACTGCTGGAATGATAACGGTACCACAATGCATTGCAAGTATAAAGGTACCATAATGCACTGCTGGAATGATAACGGTACCACAATGCATTGCAAGTATAAAGGTACCATAATGCACTGCTGGAATGATAACGGTACCACAATGCATTGCAAGTATAAAGGTACCATAATGCACTGCGGGAATGATAACGGTACCACAATGCATTGCAAGAATAAAGGTACCATAATGCTTTGCAAGTATAAAGGTACCATAATGCGCTGCGGGAATGATAACGGTACCATAATGCATTGCAAGAATACAGGTACCACAATGCATTGCAAGAATAAAGGTACCATAATGCATTGCAGGAATAAAGGTACCATAATGCATTGCAAGTATAAAGGTACCATAATGCACTGCGGGAATGATAACAGTACCATAATGCATTGCAAGAATACAGGTACCACAATGCATTGCAAGAATACAGGTACCACAATGCATTGCAAGAATAAAGGTACCATAATGCATTGCAACAATGATGAAGCTACCATAATGCACTGCGGGAATGATAACGGTACCATAATGCACTGTGGGAATGATAACGGTACCATAATGCACTGCGGGAATGATAACGGTACCATAATGCACTGCGGGAATGATAACGGTACCATAATGCACTGTGGGAATGATAACGGTACCATAATGCATTGCGGGAATGATAACGGTACCATAATGCATTGCGGGAATGATAACGGTACCATAATGCATTGCGGGAATGATAACGGTACCATAATGCACTGTGGGAATGATAACGGTACCATAATGCATTGCGGGAATGATAACGGTACCATAATGCACTGTGGGAATGATAACGGTACCATAATGCACTGTGGGAATGATAACAGTACCATAATGCACTGTGGGAATGATAACGGTACCATAATGCACTGTGGGAATGATAACGGTACCATAATGCAATGCGGGAATGATAACGGTACCATAATGCATTGCAAGAATAACGGTACCATAATAAATTGCAAGAATAACGGTACCATAATGCATTGCGGGAATGATAACGGTACCATAATGCACTGTGGGAATGATAACGGTACCATAATGCACTGTGGGAATGATAACAGTACCATAATGCACTGTGGGAATGATAACGGTACCATAATGCACTGTGGGAATGATAACGGTACCATAATGCAATGCGGGAATGATAACGGTACCATAATGCATTGCAAGAATAACGGTACCATAATAAATTGCAAGAATAACGGTACCATAATGCATTGCAAGAATAACGGTACCATAATGCATTGCAAGAATAACGGTACCATAATGCATTGCAAGAATAACGGTACCATAATGCATTGCAAGAATAACGGTACCATAATGCATTGCAAGAATAACGGTACCATAATGCATTGAGCAAAATACCCCTGCCATACTCCCTATATCATTATATACACACGAGACCCCCGCCGGAGCCCTATTTACAAGCACTACATGAATAAGTGAGAGAGTTGAGCCGGCGGCAGTATGGCAGCACAGACGGGGCGCCCCGTATTCCCCCCAAACATTCCCAATCACTTAATGACTTGAGTCTGAGGCTTCAGATTAAGTGCATCCTGGAACGGCCAGTGCAAAATGGATTCCTACAGCCGCTATTCCTGCCTCAAAGTTTAACTGCTACCCTGTTGCTAGACACAGAGTCCCTAGCAACCAGGAGCTGGTTGGTACACAGACTGGAAGATGAATAGGAGATGGTCTATACAGATACTTTAAATACCAGCCATAGAACGCCAGGCATCTAGCAACTTCATTCATTTTAATGTGAATTTTACTTCCCCTTTAAAGCTTTATAAAGGTCACAGCATCGCATGGAATACAGGGTGTAACAGCGACGGGACTTATGGGGGAATGTGTGGCCCTAAACTCCAGTCTCGCTCTGAGCCTGGCAAACCCCAAGCCTTGGCACCCAATCATATCTTACATACCCTGCCAGGAAATGGTGCACAGAATTGTGGGAAAATTGTGGGTAGAAAGAACAAAGTTCCTGCCCAAACCTTAATTCCATATGTACAATGTAGCAGCATTCAGTTCTTTGTGTCCGTTACTGAGATGGCTTCTGCTACACTGTTTCAGGAGTCAGAACCAGCAGTGTAAAGAACTAACAGCCCAATAACATTTACACATAACCATAAACCAATAGGAACTGAAAGTCACTTAATCACGGCAACTGAGGTTCCCCCTAAATTTGCTCATAGCCTGTACAAAGAGATACCATAAAACTATGGCACATAGGGATTCCCCTGTACTAAGCACAATTCAGCAGGAACAGCCCCCTAAGTTTGCCCATAGCCTGTACAGAGAGATACCATAAAACTATGGCACATAGGGATTCCCCTGTACTAAGCACAATTCAGCAGGAACAGCCCCTAAGTTTGCTCATAGCCTGTACAGAGAGATACCATAAAACAATGGCACATAGGGATTCCCCTGTACTAAGCACAATTCAGCAGGAACAGCCCCCTAAGTTTGCTCATAGCTTGTACAGAGAGATACCATAAAACAATGGCACATAGGGATTCCCCTGTACTAAGCACAATTCAGTAGGAACAGCCCCCTTAGTCTGCTCATAGCCTGTACAGAGAGATCCCATAAAACTATGGCACATAGGGATTCCCCTGTACTAAGCACAATTCAGCAGGAACAGCCCCCTAAGTTTGCCCATTAATAAGCAGACAATATTATTATTAATATTGAACTGACAAGGGGCGGTAACAGCCCAATTAAAAAGTTGCTGCCCAGGGTAACGACGTCCCAGAAAAGGCTTGTGGATTTAACCCCTTGGTGCACGTGTGGGTGGGCGTGCCCAGCAGCATACAAGCCCCCCGTCGTGGCTCCGGCCCATTGCCAGGATATTTGCCGTTGGAATGTGCTGATGGCACGGATGCCCCAGGGCGGGCAGGTATCAGGTTAACTCTCCCAGCCTCGGTCAGCAGTGAAAGTGGAGAGGGGGGCATATTCTTAGAACACAGACCCCGCCCCTCCCTCTGTGACCCCACCCCCACTAAGTGCCATCCATTCCTGACTGCCATTAGCCCTGCTTTCTCTGCTCTCTGCTCTGTCTGTACTTGCCTGGCTCTGTGCAAATAGCAGCGCGTGTGAATGGGCACATTGTGGCGCCGGCGGGCACGCGTGTAAATCACTTCATTCCGTGACGGGGGGGGGGCTGCCGTACACACCTTATAGCAACACACAGGCAGGAATTGGCCCTACAGCTATACAGCTATCAACGTGCTGACATGTATGGGGCAAGAGTCACACGTAGGGGGCATATTTACACTGCCCGGTAACCAGTACCAAACATGAGAAACCAATCAGGCGCAAACGTCTACTGATCTAGTGCAGATAAAAGAATAAAAGCTAACTGCTGATTGGCTGCTATGGATTCCATCCCTACTAATGGCAGCGGTTATATAAAGCCATTTCTTTCTGACGACACAGTTAGAAGGAAGGGTAAGTAAATACTATAAAAGCTACCCCGGCCCCTGAGTCACTGCCCGGCCTGAACCCCTTTGTGGGGCAACAAGGAAATTCCATGTACGGCAGCTCTGAGCGACGGCAGCGGGAAGCAGATAAGGGCAAGCTAAGGAAACAGAGACATAATAGCGCGTGATGCCATGGAATGTAGGTGAGGCCGGCTGGGAACCATACTCATTTCCCAACATCTAGCAGCTGTTGTCCAACTACACATCCCAGCAATTCAGACAGGCAAAGGGCTGTACTTCAATACGGAATAAAGAGCAACAGTCGCCATCTCCTTCTGCTTTACCTGCTACCCCCACACTCTGCAGGGCCCCACAGAACCCCTCAGTGACTGCTAATATCCTTATCATTTACAGTAGGGGGTACATTATCCCTTATAATACATGAGTGATACTCAGAGTTCCCTGTATAACTCAGCCTGCAGCCTTGTGCCTTTATATGGGGGGCACAGAACCCCTCAGTGACTGCTAATATCCTTATCATTTACAGTAGGGGGTACATTATCCCTTATAATACATGAGTGATACTCAGAGTTCCCTGTATAACTCAGCCTGCAGCCTTGTGCCTTTATATGGGCACAGAACCCCTCAGTGACTGCTAATATCCTTATCATTTACAGTAGGGGGTACATTATCCCTTATAATACATGAGTGATACTCAGAGTTCCCTGTATAACTCAGCCTGCAGCCTTGTGCCTTTATATGGACATGAACCCCTCAGTGACTGCTAATATCCTTATCATTTACAGTAGGGGGTACATTATCCCTTATAATACACGAGTGATACTTTTTATAGCAATCTACAGGGCATGGCAGCTAGATCCTTAATAGCCTGGGTCACAGATTGTATGATCTATGGCAAATAAATGGTTAAATGCTAAAATATTAAGGGATTTGCAAGTAATAGTTCTTCCCTGGGGGCCCGCTGTAGGCTCATTAGGGAGCAGTTGCACAGCGGTGGGTGAGAGCTTGGGTGCAGCTTGTGGTGCAATGCAAATCTGCCAACGGAAATGATGATGAGAGAGAAAAAAAAAAAAAAAAAGGGAAACTTAAGGTGCCAGTAACACCCACATATACTCATGGGTGCTGTATCCTAATACAATAAACCACTGTAAATAAAAGTTTTGTGTTTGTTTCAGAAGCTTTAATTCACATACAAACTGTATGTAGTCGCCACTCAGGTTCAGGTAGGGCCCTACATGGGTCATTTCTGGCTCTACACCTACAGATATCATCTGGAAAAGCAAATATTTTCATATGATATGCAGTCACATGATTGCTAGGCAAGGCCAGCAGCCAATGGGATGCCAGCAATATAGACAATGAAGGGTGCAGCGTACAAACGCACGTGAGCAGGGCCCATTATGGGCAAAGCTTGATAGCTATACGCAGGTATATACGTCTATATGTATATATATATATATATATATCTTCCAACTCTTTGCAACTTTCAAATGGGGGTCGCTGACCCCGGCTACCAAAAACCATTGCTGTGTGAAACTACAGTTTCATTGTTATTGTTACTTTATATTATTTATTTTTCTATTCAGATTCTCTCCTACTCATATATCAAACCACACCCTGGTTACTAAGGTTATTTGAATCCTAGCAACCAACTAGCTGCTGAACCTCCAACTTGACAAGCTGATGAACAAAAACTGAAATAATTAAAAAAAAAAAAAAACTACAAATAATAAAAAAATGAAGACCAATTGCAAATTGTGTCAGAACATCACAAGCTCCAGTGCACTGACCTCCATGGCAAGTTGTGGGGCAGTTTAAGATTTAATGTTGCCAGTCTGTACCATTCTAATAGGGTGCCCCCTGTAACAGCACCCATCTGTCGCTGACTGCCAGTTATTACTTCCCAAGAACTACTGCCAGTCGCCATCACCATTTCATACAGCAAAGCCCACACAGTAACAGTATGTAGAATGTTCCAAGTAATTAGCAGATAGGCTACTGCCCCCCCCCCCCCCCAGGCCATAAATAAACCCATCCCTTCCCATAGGGAAGCAACCCCTTGCTGTAAGCCAATCAGTGCCGGACGCAGTCTTGTTTCCATTGGCGACTACACAGATCCAAGGCAATTCAGCCCCAAGCCTTCTATCTAGATATTAATCTTGCACAATAATAAAGGCTGAACATTACAGTTAGGGATACCCAGAACATCTGATTTAAGACTTTTAGTGAATAATTTCTACAGAACAGGGCGCATACAGGCTCAGTAACTGGCAGCAACGCCACCCAGAGCCGCCTCTCACTTCCTTCTCTTTATATATAAATATATACACATTGACTCATCCCTGTCCCCTTACAGGGCAGATAAGCACCAGTAACACAGAGTCCCATCCCCTCAGGCCTGAAACACTACCCCCAGCTTAAATGCCCCAACAGTTACCCCCCACTCATTCATCCTACATATAGACTAGTGCCCTATTTTCCCTATCTCTGCCCCAATGTCTGGACTCTGGGCTAAACCCACCCAAACTCATGTCCATGTACCATGACCAGGGCCGGAACTAGGGGTAGGTACTTGCCTAGGGCACAACGATGGGAGGGGGGGCAGGTATGTACCTCTCCTGCCTACCCCTAGATCCCTTGACAGTGTTCGTCAGGGGCAATAACCCTTCCCCGACAGCACGTCCAGGGGGGGGATAGAGGGTGCCGGGGGCGATGTTGCCGTCCTTGTAGCCTAGGGTGCCCCATTGGCTTGGCCGCCCCTGGTCATAGCTGACAAACAACAACTTTGCAAAGAAACCCAGACTGGCCAGTACTGCCCCCACCCCCCACACACACAATTTAAAGTGCCCATACATTAGTGATACCCGACGCCAGTGCCCCCCCCAGAGGACCTTAGACCATGGGCCCACTCTCCAACCTATTCTTAATCCACTTCAGTCTTTATATATTCCTAGTTTTTTTTATCTTTACATACTATAATCTATTCTTCTGTATATTTAGTTGCTTTGTTCCCATAGAAAAATAAGTAGTGACCATGAATCAGGCCAAATGGCTACAAGCAGGAGGGCCCACGGACAACTGGGCCCAGTGGGAATTTTCCTGGTATCCCTGTGGGCCAGTCCGACACTGCCCGACCCTCCTAAACCCGAACTGGCCCACAGCTCCCCCTCTATTTATAGGCCCAAGCCCAACCCGCCTATGATGTCACGGATGGGGCGGGGCCAGGAGGGCACGTGCCTATGAATAGATGCCGCCGAAGCTGGAACGGGGTGTTTAAGTTGCGGTGGGAAGGAAGCAGAACCCACCCTGCTTTTGATGTGCAGATAGCAGCAGGTTGCGGGCCGGCCCACCCCTCACTACCATACATGCACCAATAGACTTGCTGCGTGTATGGCGGGTTGGCGAGGCGATATTGGCAAAAGCCTTAGGTATCGGCCATCTCATCGACCAGCCAGGGTGGAAAGTTTTGATCAGGTGACTTTGAAGGTGCCCGACCATCAGCGGTAGGTTAATGCCGGATCGTTGGATAGGCATAGAATTAAATTGTTTCTACCTGTATCTATATAACGACTCGGCTCTTAATGTTAGCTGGCGAACCAATAAGATCGTTATTGTAACATGTATCTTTTAAAAGACATGTCAACCCTAAAAAAGATTTTTGGCGTAATAAAAGAAAACATCATTGCAAGCAACTTTCCAATAAGAATGTATAATACATTTTTAGTGCTATAAGTAAATAAATGTAACGGCTACTGAAAGCATTTGCTTCCTGGTTATGACTTGAGACAATGTTGCAAAAGCCGATGTCTCCCGGCGAGTCGGGCCTGTTGGGCTGCTCCCTTGTGCTACATTGTTTCAGTCAGAGCAACCAGGAAAGGGAATATACAACTATATACAAATAACCTTAAAATCGTTACAAATGTGTAATGAATGTATATTGCAAAGTTGCTTAGAGCTATGTATTGTTATATTGGGCAAAAAAAAAATAATTAGGAGGGTTGACACGTCCTTTAAATGCCCCCAAATTCTGCCCAAATGTAGCAAATCACACTCTCATATCACTTCACACTTCTTCTGACTGGCACCCACAGCTGCCACGAAAGAACCTGATTGGCACCCCCTCTACCCACAGGTCTGTTCCCTGCACTGACTGGCATAGCCCCCACCTACAGAATTGCCCACCCTCTACCCACAGGTCTGTTCCCTGCACTGACTGGCATAGCCCCCACCTACAGAATTGCCCACCCTCTACCCACAGGTCTCTGCCCTGCACTGACTGGCATAGCCCCCTACCTACAGAATTGCCCACCCTCTACCCACAGGTCTCTGCCCTGCACTGACTGGCATAGCCCCCACCTACAGAATTGCCCACCCTCTACCCACAGGTCTCTGCCCTGCACTGACTGGCATAGCCCCCACCTACAGAATTGCCCACCCTCTACCCACAGGTCTCTGCCCTGCACTGACTGGCATAGCCCCCACCTACAGAATTGCCCACCCTCTACCCACAGGTCTCTGCCCTGTACTGACTGGCATAGCCCCCACCTACAGAATTTCCCACCCTCTACCCACAGGTCTCTGCCCTGCACTGACTGGCATAGCCCCCACCTACAGAATTGCCCACCCTCTACCCACAGGTCTCTGCCCTGCACTGACTGGCATAGCCCCCTACCTACAGAATTGCCCACCCTCTACCCACAGGTCTCTGCCCTGCACTGACTGGCACACCCCCTACCTACAGAACTGCCCACCCTCTACCCACAGGTCTCTGCCCTGCACTGACTGGCATAGCCCCCTACCTACAGAATTGCCCACCCTCTACCCACAGGTCTCTGCCCTGCACTGACTGGCACACCCCCTACCTACAGAATTGCCCACCCTCTACCCACAGGTCCCTTCCCTGCACTGACTGGCATAGCCCCCACCTACAGAATTGCCCACCCTCTACCCACAGGTCTCTGCCGTGCACTGACTGGCACACCCCCTACCTACAGAATTGCCCACCCTCTACCCACAGGTCCCTTCCCTGCACTGACTGGCATAGCCCCCTACCTACAGAATTGCCCACCCTCTACCCACAGGTCCCTTCCCTGCACTGACTGGCATAGCCCCCTACCTACAGAATTGCCCACCCTCTACCCACAGGTCCCTTCCCTGCACTGACTGGCATAGCCCCCACCTACAGAATTGCCCACAGGTCTCTGCCCTGCACTGACTGGCATAGCCCCCACCTACAGAATTGCCCACCCTCTACCCACAGGTCTCTGCCCTGCACTGACTGGCATAGCCCCCACCTACAGAATTGCCCACCCTCTACCCACAGGTCTCTGCCCTGCACTGACTGGCATAGCCCCCACCTACAGAATTGCCCACCCTCTACCCACAGGTCTGTTCCCTGCACTGACTGGCATAGCCCCCACCTACAGAATTGCCCACCCTCTACCCACAGGTCTCTGCCCTGCACTGACTGGCATAGCCCCCACCTACAGAATTGCCCACCCTCTACCCACAGGTCTGTTCCCTGCACTGACTGGCATAGCCCCCACCTACAGAATTGCCCACCCTCTACCCACAGGTCTCTGCCCTGCACTGACTGGCATAGCCCCCACCTACAGAATTGCCCACCCTCTACCCACAGGTCTGTTCCCTGCACTGACTGGCATAGCCCCCACCTACAGAATTGCCCACCCTCTACCCACAGGTCTGTTCCCTGCACTGACTGGCATAGCCCCCACCTACAGAATTGCCCACCCTCTACCCACAGGTCTGTTCCCTGCACTGACTGGCATAGCCCCCACCTACAGAATTGCCCACCCTCTACCCACAGGTCTGTTCCCTGCACTGACTGGCATAGCCCCCACCTACAGAATTGCCCACCCTCTACCCACAGGTCTCTGCCCTGCACTGACTGGCATAGCCCCCTACCTACAGAATTGCCCACCCTCTACCCACAGGTCTGTTCCCTGCACTGACTGGCATAGCCCCCACCTACAGAATTGCCCACCCTCTACCCACAGGTCTGTTCCCTGCACTGACTGGCATAGCCCCCTACCTACAGAATTGCCCACCCTCTACCCACAGGTCTCTGCCCTGCACTGACTGGCATAGCCCCCACCTACAGAATTGCCCACCCTCTACCCACAGGTCTGTTCCCTGCACTGACTGGCATAGCCCCCTACCTACAGAATTGCCCACCCTCTACCCACAGGTCTGTTCCCTGCACTGACTGGCACACCCCCTACCTACAGAATTGCCCACCCTCTACCCACAGGTCTGTTCCCTGCACTGACTGGCATAGCCCCCACCTACAGAATTGCCCACCCTCTACCCACAGGTCTCTGCCCTGCACTGACTGGCATAGCCCCCTACCTACAGAATTGCCCACCCTCTACCCACAGGTCTGTTCCCTGCACTGACTGGCATAGCCCCCACCTACAGAATTGCCCACCCTCTACCCACAGGTCTGTTCCCTGCACTGACTGGCATAGCCCCCTACCTACAGAATTGCCCACCCTCTACCCACAGGTCTCTGCCCTGCACTGACTGGCATAGCCCCCACCTACAGAATTGCCCACCCTCTACCCACAGGTCTCTGCCCTGCACTGACTGGCATAGCCCCCACCTACAGAATTGCCCACCCTCTACCCACAGGTCTGTTCCCTGCACTGACTGGCATAGCCCCTACCTACAGAATTGCCCACTGCTCCCACCCTCAGGGGTATCCCCATTACACCCATTCCCCACAAGTGTGCTTAAGCAAAGGGGCCCAGTTGTGTCCCTGCCAACCCCTGACCCAGCTGCCAGGCTGGCACAGACCCCACACACCCCTGGCATGAGTGGCACAGGCCTAGGCACACTGAGGGCCACACCCCCTAGCCACCCCGCCTGCCCCAGGCCAATGGCACAGTTTAGCCCAAATGCCCCGAGTGACAGCCCGGTTAGGTTGATCCCGGCCCAGTAGCCCGGCACCCTGCCCATACCAGCCGCTCGGCCCGGAGCAGATACACAGGGGGGCAGATACACAGGGGGGCAGAAGTGCAGGGAAGGCGGCGGGTAGCGGGGAAAGGGAAGTATTACAGGGCCGGGCCCCTCACACACAGGGGAGCTGCTGCCGGTACATGTGGCCCCTGGAGGGGAGGGGGGCCCTGCACCCCAAACTACAACGGCTCCCGTGACGTCAGCCCTAAGCGGGGCACCCCCTGCCCGGACCCCCTGCCCGCATCTCCCGCACCCCCCTTCTTCCCCCGATTGTTACCATGGCTGCGGTGGGTTAGAGCCGGACGCGGTAGGAGGGGTCACGGTGGGGCGGGGCTGCGCTCCGGTTCGGCTCCGTTTCCTAGTCGCTATGCCCCGTAGGCCCGGCGGCGCCTCCACTTCCTTAGGACCTAGGAGTGAACATCCGGGTCAGCGGCTCCGAAGTTGGAGCCACACCCACGGCCCTGCTTAACTGCCAATCACAGCGCGGCCTTGCAGCCATCGCCAAGTATGGAGAGAGTGACGTGCAGACGGAAGGGGGCGGGGCTTGCGAGGCGCGGAGAGAGGGGGAGGCGGGGCAAAGCGGAGAGTGACACAAATGTTCCAGTCTGAGTGTGTCAGTGTGTGTGTATGTGGGAGAGACTGTCAGTGTGTGTATGTATGTATGTATGTATGTGTGTGTGAGAGACTGTCAGTGTGTGTGTATGTGGGAGAGACTGTCAGTGTGTGTATGTATGTATGTATGTATGTATGTGTGTGTGAGAGACTGTCAGTGTGTGTGTATGTGGGAGAGACTGTCAGTGTGTGTATGTATGTATGTATGTATGTATGTATGTATGAGAGACTGTCAGTGTGTGTATTTGTATGTGTGAGAGACTGTCAGTGTGTGTATGTGTGAGAGACTGTCAGTGTGTGTATTTGTATGTGTGAGAGACTGTCAGTGTGTGTATGTATGTATGTATGTATGTGTGAGAGACTGTCAGTGTGTATGTATGTATGTGTGAGAGACTGTCAGTGTGTGTATGTGTGAGAGACTGTCAGTGTGTGTATGTGTGAGAGACTGTCAGTGTGTGTGTATGTATGAGAGACTGTCAGTGTGTGTATGTATGTGTGAGAGACTGTCAGTGTGTGTATGTGTGAGAGACTGTCAGTGTGTATGTATGTATGTGTGAGAGACTGTCAGTGTGTGTATGTGTGAGAGACTGTCAGTGTGTGTGTATGTATGAGAGACTGTCAGTGTGTGTATGTATGTGTGAGAGACTGTCAGTGTGTGTGTATGTGTGAGAGACTGTCTGTGTGTGTATGTGTGAGAGACTGTCTGTGTGTGTATGTGTGAGAGACTGTCAGTGTGTATGTATGTGTGAGAGACTGTCAGTGTGTGTGTATGTATGAGAGACTGTCAGTGTGTGTATGTATGTGTGAGAGACTGTCAGTGTGTGTATGTGTGAGAGACTGTCAGTGTGTATGTATGTATGTGTGAGAGACTGTCAGTGTGTGTATGTGTGAGAGACTGTCAGTGTGTGTGTATGTATGAGAGACTGTCAGTGTGTGTATGTATGTGTGAGAGACTGTCAGTGTGTGTGTATGTGTGAGAGACTGTCTGTGTGTGTATGTGTGAGAGACTGTCAGTGTGTATGTATGTGTGAGAGACTGTCAGTGTGTGTATGTGTGAGAGACTGTCAGTGTGTGTATGTGTGAGAGACTGTCAGTGTGTATGTATGTGTGAGAGACTGTCAGTGTGTATGTATGTATGTATGTATGAGAGACTGTCAGTGTGTGTGTATGTATGAGAGACTGTCAGTGTGTATGTATGTATGAGAGACTGTCAGTGTGTGTATGTGTGAGAGACTGTCAGTGTGTATGTATGTATGAGAGACTGTCAGTGTGTGTATGTGTGAGAGACTGTCAGTGTGTATGTATGTATGTATGAGAGACTGTCAGTGTGTGTGTGTATGTATGAGAGACTGTCAGTGTGTGTATGTATGTGTGAGAGACTGTCAGTGTGTGTGTATGTATGAGAGACTGTCAGTGTGTGTGTATGTATGAGAGACTGTCAGTGTGTGTGTATGTATGAGAGACTGTCAGTGTGTGTATGTATGTATGAGAGACTGTCAGTGTGTGTATGTGTGAGAGACTGTCAGTGTGTGTATGTGTGAGAGACTGTCAGTGTGTATGTATGTGTGAGAGACTGTCAGTGTGTATGTATGTATGTATGAGAGACTGTCAGTGTGTGTGTATGTATGAGAGACTGTCAGTGTGTATGTATGTATGTATGAGAGACTGTCAGTGTGTGTATGTGTGAGAGACTGTCAGTGTGTATGTATGTATGAGAGACTGTCAGTGTGTGTATGTGTGAGAGACTGTCAGTGTGTATGTATGTATGAGAGACTGTCAGTGTGTGTGTATGTATGAGAGACTGTCAGTGTGTGTATGTATGTGTGAGAGACTGTCAGTGTGTGTGCATGTATGAGAGACTGTCAGTGTGTGTGTATGTATGAGAGACTGTCAGTGTGTGTATGTATGTATGAGAGACTGTCAGTGTGTGTGTATGTATGAGAGACTGTCAGTGTGTGTATGTGTGAGAGACTGTCAGTGTGTATGTATGTATGTATAAGAGACTGTCAGTGTGTGTGTATGTATGAGAGACTGTCAGTGTGTGTGTATGTATGAGAGACTGTCAGTGTGTGTATGTATGTATGAGAGACTGTCAGTGTGTGTGTATGTATGAGAGACTGTCAGTGTGTGTATGTATGTATGAGAGACTGTCAGTGTGTGTGTATGTGTGAGAGACTGTCAGTGTGTGTATGTGTGAGAGACTGTCAGTGTGTATGTATGTATGTATAAGAGACTGTCAGTGTGTGTGTATGTGTGAGAGACTGTCAGTGTGTATGTATGTATGTATGAGAGACTGTCAGTGTGTGTATGTGTGAGAGACTGTCAGTGTGTGTGTATATGTGAGAGACTGTCAGTGTGTGTATTTGTATGTGTGAGAGACTGTCAGTGTTTGTGTATGTGTGTATGTATGAGAGTCTGTCAGTGTGTGTGTATGTATGAGAGACTGTCAGTGTGTGTGTATGTGTGAGAGACTGTCAGTGTGTGTGTGTATGTATGTGTGAGAGACTGTCAGTGTGTGTGTATGTGGGAGAGACTGTCAGTGTGTGTATGTATGTATGTATGTATGTGTGAGAGACTGTCAGTGTGTGTATTTGTATGTGTGAGAGACTGTCAGTGTGTGTATTTGTATGTGTGAGAGACTGTCAGTGTGTGTATGTATGTATGTATGTATGTATGTGTGAGAGACTGTCAGTGTGTGTATGTGTGAGAGACTGTCAGTGTGTGTGTATGTATGAGAGACTGTCAGTGTGTGTGTGTATGTGTGAGAGACTGTCTGTGTGTGTATGTGTGAGAGACTGTCAGTGTGTATGTATGTGTGAGAGACTGTCAGTGTGTGTATGTGTGAGAGACTGTCAGTGTGTGTATGTGTGAGAGACTGTCAGTGTGTATGTATGTGTGAGAGACTGTCAGTGTGTATGTATGTATGTATGTATGTATGAGAGACTGTCAGTGTGTGTGTATGTATGAGAGACTGTCAGTGTGTATGTATGTATGAGAGACTGTCAGTGTGTGTATGTGTGAGAGACTGTCAGTGGGGTATAGATTCACGGGAGGAGGGGGTTATTCTTCCCCTTTACAGAGCACTGGTAAGGCCCCATCTAGAATATGCTGTTCAGTTTTGGTCTCCAGTGCTCAAACGGGACATTATTGAGCTAGAGAGGGTCCAGAGAAGGGCAACTAAGCTGGTAAAGGGTATGGAAAGTCTCGGTTATGAAGAAAGACTGGCCAAGTTGGGTCTGTTTACACTGGAGAAGAGGCGCTTAAGAGGTGACATGATAACTATGTATAAATATATAAGGGGATCATATAATAACCTCTCTAATGTTTTATTTACCAGTAGGTCCTTCCAACGGACACGAGGGCACCCACTCCATTTAGAAGAAGGGAGGTTCCATTTAAATATTCGGAAAGGATTTTTTACAGTGAGAGCTGTGAAGTTGTGGAATTCCCTCCCCGAATCAGTCGTACTGGCTGATACATTATATAGCTTTAAGAAGGGGCTGGATGGATTCTTAGCAAGTGAGGGAATACAGGGTTATGGGAGATAGCTCTTAGTACAAGTTGATACAGGGACTGGTCCGATTGCCATCTTGGAGTCAGGAAGGAATTTTTTCCCCTCTGAGGCAAATTAGAGAGGCTTCAGATGGGGTTTTTTGCCTTCCTCTGGATCAACTTGTAGTTAGGCAGGTTAGGTATAGGCATTATGGTTGAACTTGATGGACGTATGTCTTTTTTCAACCCAACTTACTATGTTACTATGTTACTATGTTACTATGTTACTATGAGAGACTGTCAGTGTGTGTATGTGTGAGAGACTGTCAGTGTGTATGTATGTATGTATGAGAGACTGTCAGTGTGTGTGTATGTATGAGAGACTGTCAGTGTGTGTGTATGTATGAGAGACTGTCAGTGTGTGTGTATGTATGAGAGACTGTCAGTGTGTGTGTATGTATGAGAGACTGTCAGTGTGTGTATGTGTGAGAGACTGTCAGTGTGTGTATGTGTGAGAGACTGTCAGTGTGTATGTATGTATGTATGAGAGACTGTCAGTGTGTGTGTATGTATGAGAGACTGTCAGTGTGTGTGTATGTATGAGAGACTGTCAGTGTGTGTGTATGTATGAGAGACTGTCAGTGTGTGTATGTATGTATGAGAGACTGTCAGTGTGTGTATGTGTGAGAGACTGTCAGTGTGTGTATGTGTGAGAGACTGTCAGTGTGTATGTATGTGTGAGAGACTGTCAGTGTGTATGTATGTATGTATGTATGAGAGACTGTCAGTGTGTGTGTATGTATGAGAGACTGTCAGTGTGTATGTATGTATGAGAGACTGTCAGTGTGTGTATGTGTGAGAGACTGTCAGTGTGTATGTATGTATGAGAGACTGTCAGTGTGTGTATGTGTGAGAGACTGTCAGTGTGTATGTATGTATGAATGAGAGACTGTCAGTGTGTGTGTATGTATGAGAGACTGTCAGTGTGTGTGTATGTATGAGAGACTGTCAGTGTGTGTGTATGTATGAGAGACTGTCAGTGTGTATGTATGTATGAGAGACTGTCAGTGTGTGTATGTGTGAGAGACTGTCAGTGTGTGTATGTATGTGTGAGAGACTGTCAGTGTGTGTGTATGTATGAGAGACTGTCAGTGTGTGTGTATGTATGAGAGACTGTCAGTGTGTGTGTATGTATGAGAGACTGTCAGTGTGTGTATGTATGTATGAGAGACTGTCAGTGTGTGTATGTGTGAGAGACTGTCAGTGTGTGTGTATATGTGAGAGACTGTCAGTGTGTGTGTGTGTATGTATGAGAGTCTGTCAGTGTGTGTATTTGTATGTGTGAGAGACTGTCAGTGTTTGTGTATGTATGAGAGTCTGTCAGTGTGTGTGTATGTGTGAGAGACTGTCAGTGTGTGTGTGTATGTATGTGTGAGAGACTGTCAGTGTGTGTGTATGTGTGAGAGACTGTCAGTGTGTGTATGTATGAGAGAGACTGTGTGAGAGAGAGAGACTGTCAGTGTGTTTGTGAGAGAGAGACTGTCAGTGTGTGTTTGTATGTATGAGAGACTGTCAGTGTGTATGTGTG
Source organism: Xenopus tropicalis (assembly GCF_000004195.4). NCBI lineage: Eukaryota > Metazoa > Chordata > Amphibia > Anura > Pipidae > Xenopus > Xenopus tropicalis. Next base: position 129,967,540 of record NC_030683.2, on the reverse strand, counting down.
TATGAGAGACTGTCAGTGTGTGTGTATGTGTGAGAGACTGTCAGTGTGTGTGTGTATGTATGTGTGAGAGACTGTCAGTGTGTGTTTGTATGTATGAGAGACTGTCAGTGTGTGTGAGAGAGAGACTGTCAGTGTGTTTGTGAGAGAGAGACTGTCAGTGTGTGTTTGTATGTATGAGAGACTGTCAGTGTGTGTGAGAGAGAGACTGTCAGTGTGTGTATGTATGTATGAGAGACTGTCAGTGTGTGTTTGTATGTATGAGAGACTGTCAGTGTATGTGAGAGAGAGACTGTCAGTGTGTGTTTGTATGTGAGAGACTGTCAGTGTGTTTGTGAGAGAGAAACTGTCAGTGTGTGTTTGTATGTATGAGAGACTGTCAGTATGTGAGAGAGACTGTCAGTGTATGTGAGAGAGAGACTCCCTGTTTGTATGTAAGAGACTGTCAATGTGTGTATGTGAGAGACACTGTAAGTGTGTGTATGTGAGAGTGTGTGTGTGTGAGAGAGACTGTCAATGTGTGTATGTGAGAGAGACTGTCAATGTGTGTATGTGAGAGACTGTCAGTGTGTGTTTGTGAGAGACACTGTAAGTGTGTATATGTGAGAGCCTATCGGTGTGTGTATGTGAGAGAGACTGTCAGTGTATGTGAGAGAGAGACTGTCAGTGTGTGTATGTGAGAGACTGTCGGTGTATGTGAAAGAGACAGTTGGTGTATGTGAGAGACTGTGAGTGTGTTTATGTGAGAGAGACTGTCGGTGTGTGTTAGAGAGAGACTGTTGGTGTGTGTATTTGAGAGAGACTGTCAGTATGTGAGAGAGACTGTCAGTATGTGAGAGAGACTGTCGTGTATGTGAGAGAGAGAGAGTGCATGTCTCTGCACAAGGAAGCGTTTGGGGGGGGGGGGGTAACACACACTTTGGAGCGTATTTCTAACATTGGAGACAAACATCACCGGTGAGGTTACCCATAGCAACCAATCAGATCTTTGCTTTTGTTTGTTTATGTGACAAAAAGTCACGTGATATTAAGGATTCGTTTCAGCCAGGTTTGTGAATTTGCCTGAATCCTGCTGAAAAAGTCTGAATCCTGGATTTGGTCCCTAGCCCACATTCACGGCTATCCCTGTGTGTCCCTAGCCCACATTCACGGCTATCCCTGTGTATCCCTAGCCCACATTCACGGCTATCCCTGTGTGTCCCTAGCCCACATTCACGGCTATCCCTGTGTATCCCTAGCCCACATTCACGGCTATCCCTTTGTATCCCTAGCCCACATTCACGGCTATCCCTGTGTATCCCTAGCCCACATTCACGGCTATCCCTGTGTATCCCTAGCCCACATTCACGGCTATCCCTGTGTGTCCCTAGCCCACATTCACGGCTATCCCTGTGTATCCCTAGCCCACATTCACGGCTATCCCTTTGTATCCCTAGCCCACATTCACGGCTATCCCTGTGTGTCCCTAGCCCACATTCACGGCTATCCCTGTGTATCCCTAGCCCACATTCACGGCTATCCCTGTGTATCCCTAGCCCACATTCACGGCTATCCCTTTGTATCCCTAGCCCACATTCACGGCTATCCCTGTGTGTCCCTAGCCCACATTCACGGCTATCCCTGTGTGTCCCTAGCCCACATTCACGGCTATCCCTGTGTGTCCCTAGCCCACATTCACGGCTATCCCTGTGTGTCCCTAGCCCACATTCACGGCTATCCCTGTGTATCCCTAGCCCACATTCACGGCTATCCCTGTGTATCCCTAGCCCACATTCACGGCTATCCCTGTGTGTCCCTAGCCCACATTCACGGCTATCCCTGTGTATCCCTAGCCCACATTCACGGCTATCCCTGTGTGTCCCTAGCCCACATTCACGGCTATCCCTGTGTGTCCCTAGCCCACATTCACGGCTATCCCTGTGTATCCCTAGCCCACATTCACGGCTATCCCTGTGTATCCCTAGCCCACATTCACGGCTATCCCTGTGTGTCCCTAGCCCACATTCACGGCTATCCCTGTGTGTCCCTAGCCCACATTCACGGCTATCCCTGTGTATCCCTAGCCCACATTCATGGCTATCCCTGTGTATCCCTAGCCCTCATTATCCCTGTGTATCCCTAGCCCACATTCACGGCTATCCCTGTGTATCCCTAGCCCACATTCACGGCTATCCCTGTGTATCCCTAGCCCACATTCACGGCTATTCCTGTGTGTCCCTAGCCCACATTCACGGCTATCCCTGTGTATACCTAGCCCACATTCACGGCTATCCCTGTGTGTCCCTAGCCCACATTCACGGCTATCCCTGTGTGTCCCTAGCCCACATTCACGGCTATCCCTGTGTATCCCTAGCCCACATTCACGGCTATCCCTGTGTATCCCTAGCCCACATTCACGGCTATCCCTGTGTGTCCCTAGCCCACATTCACGGCTATCCCTGTGTATCCCTAGCCCACATCATGGCTATCCCTGTGTATCCCTAGTCCTCATTATCCCTGTGTGTCCCTAGCCCACATTCACGGCTATCCCTGTGTGTCCCTAGCCCACATTCATGGCTATCCCTGTGTGTCCCTAGCCCTCATTATCCCTGTGTGTCCCTAGCCCACATTCACGGCTATCCCTGTGTGTCCCTAGCCCACATTCACGGCTATCCCTGTGTGTCCCTAGCCCACATTCACGGCTATCCCTGTGTATCCCTAGCCCACATTCATGGCTATCCCTGTGTATCCCTAGCCCTCATTATCCCTGTGTGTCCCTAGCCCACATTCACGGCTATCCCTGTGTGTCCCTAGCCCACATTCATGGCTATCCCTGTGTATCCCTAGCCCTCATTATCCCTGTGTGTCCCTAGCCCACATTCACGGCTATCCCTGTGTGTCCCTAGCCCACATTCACGGCTATCCCTGTGTGTCCCTAGCCCACATTCACGGCTATCCCTGTGTGTCCCTAGCCCACATTCACGGCTATCCCTGTGTGTCCCTAGCCCACATTCACGGCTATCCCTGTGTGTCCCTAGCCCACATTCACGGCTATCCCTGTGTATCCCTAGCCCACATTCACGGCTATCCCTGTGTGTCCCTAGCCCACATTCATACTTTGGGACAGTGTAAATAAATCCTGTAGAGTGAGAGAAAATCGTGGCAGGGCCAGGAGAATACTATCTGCCTGAATGCGTACAGTAATGTTTGGCAGGGGTGTAATTATGGTCTGGGTCTGTTTTCTGATAATGCAGCCCAGAACATCAGAGTTGGCACTGGTTCTTTCAGTTTTTCCAATAAGAAACTGGGGGGAATTGGTGTTTTGTTCAGGACTGGCAACGAGGAGCTGCAAAGCTTAAAGGAACAGTAACAAAATGAAAGCAAAAAATGAACATTTTTTTAAAGTAATTAAAATATAATGTATTGTTGCCCTGCACTTATAACACTGGGCTGTTTGTTTTAGAAACCCTACTATAGTTTATATAAATACCCCGCTGTGTAGCCCCGGGGGCAGCCATTCCTGCACTGGTACAGCTGGGGTGTTTGCTACAGAAACCCTACTATAGTTTATATAAATACCCCGCTGTGTAGCCCCGGGGGCAGCCATTCCTGCACCGGTACAGCTGGGGTGTTTGCTACAGAAACCCTACTATAGTTTATATAAATACCCCGCTGTGTAGCCCCCGGGGGCAGGCATTCCTGCACTGGTACAGCTGGGGTGTTTGCTACAGAAACCCTACTATAGTTTATATAAATACCCCGCTGTGTAGCCCCGGGGGCAGCCATTCCTGCACTGGTACAGCTGGGGTGTTTGCTTCAGAAACCCTACTATAGTTTATATAAATACCCCGCTGTGTAGCCCCGGGGGCAGCCATTCCTGCACCGGTACAGCTGGGGTGTTTGCTACAGAAACCCTACTATAGTTTATATAAATACCCCGCTGTGTAGCCCCGGGGGCAGCCATTCCTGCACTGGTACAGCTGGGGTGTTTGCTACAGAAACCCTACTATAGTTTATATAAATACCCCGCTGTGTAGCCCCCGGGGGCAGGCATTCCTGCACTGGTACAGCTGGGGTGTTTGCTACAGAAACCCTACTATAGTTTATATAAATACCCCGCTGTGTAGCCCCGGGGGCAGCCATTCCTGCACTGGTACAGCTGGGGTGTTTGCTACAGAAACCCTACTATAGTTTATATAAATACCCCGCTGTGTAGCCCCGGGGGCAGCCATTCCTGCAGTGGTACAGCTGGGGTGTTTGCTACAGAAACCCTACTATAGTTTATATAAATACCCCGCTGTGTAGCCCCTGGGGGCAGCCGTTCTTGCACTGGTACAGCTGGGGTGTTTGCTACAGAAACCCTACTATAGTTTATATAAATACCCCGCTGTGTAGCCCCGGGGGCAGCCATTCCTGCACTGGTACAGCTGGGTGTTTGCTACAGAAACCCTACTATAGTTTATATAAATACCCCGCTGTGTAGCCCCAGGGGCAGCCATTCCTGCACCGGTACAGCTGGGGTGTTTGCTACAGAAACCCTACTATAGTTTATATAAATACCCCCGCTGTGTAGCCCCGGGGGCAGCCATTCCTGCACTGGTACAGCTGGGGTGTTTGCTACAGAAACCCTACTATAGTTTATATAAATACCCCGCTGTGTAGCCCCGGGGGCAGCCATTCCTGCACTGGTACAGCTGGGGTGTTTGCTTCAGAAACCCTACTATAGTTTATATAAATACCCCGCTGTGTAGCCCCGGGGGCAGCCATTCCTGCACTGGTACAGCTGGGGTGTTTGCTACAGAAACCCTACTATAGTTTATATAAATACCCCGCTGTGTAGCCCTGGGGGGCAGCCGTTCCTGCACCGGTACAGCTGGGGTGTTTGCTACAGAAACCCTACTATAGTTTATATAAATACCCCGCTGTGTAGCCCCAGGGGCAGCCATTCCTGCACTGGTACAGCTGGGGTGTTTGCTACAGAAACCCTACTATAGTTTATATAAATACCCCGCTGTGTAGCCCCGGGGGCAGCCGTTCCTGCACTGGTACAGCTGGGGTGTTTGCTACAGAAACCCTACTATAGTTTATATAAATACCCCGCTGTGTAGCCCCGGGGGCAGCCATTCCTGCACTGGTACAGCTGGGGTGTTTGCTACAGAAACCCTACTATAGTTTATATAAATACCCCGCTGTGTAGCCCCCGGGGGCAGGCATTCCTGCACTGGTACAGCTGGGGTGTTTGCTACAGAAACCCTACTATAGTTTATATAAATACCCCGCTGTGTAGCCCCGGGGGCAGCCATTCCTGCACTGGTACAGCTGGGGTGTTTGCTACAGAAACCCTACTATAGTTTATATAAATACCCCGCTGTGTAACCCCGGGGGAAGCCATTCCTGCACTGGTACAGCTGGGGTGTTTGCTACAGAAACCCTACTATAGTTTATATAAATACCCCGCTGTCTTATTTACCCTAGCAACCAGGCAGTTGTTTAAACGAGAGGAGGGAATATAGATAGTAGAGGGCCTGCATAGAAAGATAAGGAATAAAAAGTAATAATAAAATTGTAGCCTTTACAGAGCAATAGTTTTTGGCTGCCGGGGTCAGTGACCCCAAATTGAAAGTTACGAAGAGGTAGAAGAGGAAGGCAAATAATTTAAAAGAAGAAATAAAGGAAGCCAATTACAAAGTTTTTAGGATTAGGCCTATAATTATTTGCCTTCCTCTTCTACCTTTATACTCAGTCAATAGACATAATGTACGTGAGCGTAAAGAATCGGGTGCAGAAATCCAATTAAGCTGGAATTTGTGTCCAAAATAGCGCTATTCATACAGCACGTGTGGTCGTAAATTACCCCGTTAGTGTCCCTCTGTGCAGACAATGTGTATATTTAGCAGGCTGTTCCTGCTGAACCAGTGCTCTCTACACAGGCTGTAAGGGGACCGATCCTGCCAGTTTGCAAACTAAAGCAACAGTTCCTACAATAAAGTGCTTTGGGTCTCTACAGCCTTTAAAGGAGACATATAGGATAAAGGAAAAACCTCCAGTCTTTTATCCAATTATGAATAATATACGGTGCTGGTTTCCCTTTGGGCTAAACATTAACCCTATCTGTAACAATGGCCCCTTTATTGGAGCTCCCTATAGATCCTCTCAGGTCCCTGTCTGTGTTTCATATGAGGGGTGGGCGTGTCCTAACGGTCCCTGCCAAAAGCACAGTAGGAGGGGGAGAGCCAATCACAGCCCTGCAGTCCCACAAGTACAGACAGGCTTCAGTTCCTTATCATGTCAGGAGGCAGCAGGAAGTGGAATAGAAAAGGGGGCGGGGCTAGTGGGGTTTTGGGGGAATTTCTCAACACATCAGTCCAAAACACAACTTTTTTAAGCACAAAACATTTATATTTAGAGGAGTACAATGCACTGATACATTCGGTCTATAGTCACTGCCAGAATGAAGATCCTCATTTTTTTGGAAATATAAAGACAGATCAAAATATTCTCACAATTCCTCTGTAGGGACCCATAGGGTTAAATACCCTATGGAGTGAATCCCTACCTTTCACATAGCTCCCCTTGTTACTGGGCAGAAGCCCTTGTAACAATTTATAGTTATGCTCTATGCCCATTGGGTTAGTTAAGATGACCACTCCCCCTGCAGACTGATATAGTGTCTAGCAAGGAGGAGTGGCTTCCTCTTTGGCTGCCTTCTGACTCTCAAGGAACAACTCCATTGAGCCTGGGATCAGAATAGGCCCCAGTAAAGCCACCTGCCCTAGAGTAGCCCTCTGTACTCTAGAGAAGTCGGGGACAGGGCCCCGTGAATGAGGTAAAGTTAGTGGTAGGAGTAACTCTGATATAGCACGCTCTAGGAGTGTGACTTAGTTAGGGCTATCTAGAAAGAGCAGCTGACGCTCCAACATAGGAGACATTAAGGGTTTAGCCTACCCCAGGCTCTGTCTGCCTTGCTGTAGGGACCACAGTTCAGACACAGGTATCAGGCTAGTATTAACCCCTGAACCACCGTTGGCTGTAGGGATCCGTTCCAGTAAAAGGTATTCACCCTTGGGATTCCTGGCTATTAGTCCTATCTATCTTCGCTGTGGTGCTGCACTGTTTCTGTGTTTCACAACTGCCACTAACCACTGTGATATGCTACCTCGAACATTGTGAGTATAACCCTACTTCAACCTTGTTTATGACAATAAATCATTCTACAGTTATTCATCAAGAATCTTCTGGCGTCCTATTTAATGCATCTGCACCACACAGTCTTTGTGAGTTGTAGTTAAACCACAACCTCAGCTCCATTATCTGCTATTTTCCCGCACAGACTATACCCTTCCTGTGAAAGAGAGTCCCAATGTGCCCCAAGCTCTATCCATAGCCTGGGATTTAAGTGCTTTTTAGCCAAAAAAGGGTTACACCTCTATCCGGACCTGGTGTTTGTATTGGTATCGGGATTCATAAACTTCTTGCTGAGATTAGAAGGTAGCCCAGAACTTTCTATCAGGGGCCTGGGGAAGGGTGCTGTCAGGGCCGGCCTTGGGTCTATTGGGCCTATACCGATAATGTTGCTGTGTGTTCTGGGACATTAAACACAAAGTGGGCACTGCATTCCTACTGCTACCCCAGGGTACCCACTGTCTGTTACTGTATATAGTGTACTTGGTGTGTCCCAGTGCTTGGGGGCCACATTGTGCCATGAAATGTTGGGGGCCAATGGAACAAGATAAAGTGAGGGTAAAAAGGCGGGGTTATACCATCAGTCACATGAGAAGCAGGGACTATTTGCCCCCCCAGCCCTGGAACCCTGGTGCCAGCTGGCAACACCTTGTGTAGGGGGCCCCACCAAAATGGTCCCAATTGGGCCCCATAGTTTAGAAGACCAGCTGTGACCACTGTCGGTTGGGAGCATATTCCAGGCATCAAAATGGCACTATTTCCATATACTGAGGAAGGATCTGGTCAAACAAACTGTTCCTGTTTGTAAAAGGATATGGATTATATCACGGGGCAGCCCTGGGATGGGACTGATGGGTTTATCAAGGCCGCAGCCTGTGGTCGGGGCAGAAAGTTTGTTCCACTATCTGGGCATATGAACGGTATTGTCTGCAAACTGAAGGGCACGATAATCCCTGGATCTGAATTAAATGGGTTGGTCACCATTGAGTTACATTTTAGTATAATGTCGAGAGTGATATTCTGAGAAAATTTGCAATTGGTCTTCATTTTTTATTATTAGTGTTTTGTTTTTTTAAAGTTTTTTCCCTTTTTGTTCAGCAGCTCTCCCATTTAGAATTTCAGCAACTATCCGGTTGCTACGGTTTGAATTCCCTCAGCAACCGGGGAGCGGTTTGAACGAGAGACTGATATTTTTATCGGAGAGGATCTAAACAAAAAGTAAGTCATAAAAAGTAACAATAAAACTGAAGCCTCACAGAGTTATAGTCTTTGGGCTGCCGGGGTCAGTGACCCCCATTTGAAAACAGGAAAGAGTCAGAAAAAGAAGGCAAATAATTCAAAAAGTAAAAAGAATAAATAATGAAGACTAATTGAAAAGTTGCTAGGAATTGGCCATTTTATATCATACTTGCAGAGGAGTGGGCAGGGTTTGGGCAGATTGTGAGCATGTTCTGGCTTTGCATTTTGGTTTAGAAATATGGCCTATTCTGAAATACAGTTTGCATTTTATTTTTATTGGGGAGGCTGATTAGTTGTAAAGGGCAACTACCCCAGGGGTGCAGTGAACTAATAACTGAAGCTCTATGTAAATACAGCCATAAGCACTGCACTGAGTCCTCTATCAAAAGAAACACAGAATTTCTTGTCTCCTTTCTTGTAAACATGTTCTTTGGGTATCTGACTTCCTCCCACAGAAAAATCCTTCATTCCCAGCTCTCTCCTCTCTCCCTTCTCCTGCTCCTCCCATAATAATTCATAAGAATTCACCCCCTCCCATCAGAATGTGTGATCTGAGCTACCAGCCTCTAGAGCTACAGCAGGAAGCTACGGGAGACCGAGCTAAAATGGCCGCTGCTATCTTAAACAAACAGGGAGCTTCTAGGGCTCTTTACTCAGGTATGGTAATGCAGGATCTCCAGTGAGACAATGTTCTGTACGGGGAACCCATTGCTCATATTCTTATTCTGCCACCGTTCCACCTTCGTGGAGCCCCCCCGGCTGCCTAACTGCAGTGGGCTTACCTATCACAGTAATATCACGGTCGATGAAAAGGGCAGATGGTTTTTTTTTTGTTTAAAAAGTCATTACCGCTCTTATAACACAGCACAGCCAGTTGTTTTGGGTCCTGCCGTGCTTCCCAGATTTCATCCAGACCCGAATGCTGTTTGCCCCAGAGGATGCGGTGAGTGTGCTGGTTTCCATCAAGCTGAATGGGGAAAGGGCCGGGCTACAGACAAGCACTTTGGAAGCAATAAGTGCCGGTCCCAGGGAAAGGCTTTTAAGGAGATAATTACAGAACATAAAGAAGAATGAAAATAAATGGGTCTGAACAATCCCTCTGGCATCCGACTTTATATTGATTCACAGTGGAGGGAAACGGCTTTATCTTGGCTTTAAGTGGTTAAAAGCAGCAATAAAACAACTTATGGAAAAGCCAGCTGGAATAAATAGGAGTCAGAAGGAGCCGTGTAACCGCGAGCAGAGCGGCCGGGGTATCCAGCGCATACACTGAGCCCCATTCGCCCAATACCCCCCCCCCCAGGGTATCCAGCGCATACACTGAGCCTCATACGCCCAATACCCCCCCCGGGGTATCCAGCGCATACACTGAGCCCCATACCCCCCCGGGGTATCCAGCGCATACACTGAGCCCCATTTGCCCAATACCCCCCGGGATATCCAGCACATACACTGGGCCCCATACCCCCCTGGGGTATCCAGCGCATACACTGAGCCCCATACCCCCTGGGGTATCCAGCGCATACACTGAGCCCCATACCCCCCCCGGGGTATCCAGCGCATACACTGAGCCCCATACCCCTGGGGTATCCAGCGCATACACTGAGCCCCATACCCCTGGGGTATCCAGCGCATACACTGAGCCCCATACCCCCCCGGGGTATCCAGCGCATACACTGAGCCCCATACCCCCCCGGGGTATCCAGCGCATACACTGAGCCCCATACCCCCCCGGGGTATCCAGCGCATACACTGAGCCCCATACACCCAATACCCCCCCCTGGGGTATCCAGCGCATACACAGCCCCATACGCCCAATACCCCCCAGGGTATCCAGCGCATACACTGAGCCCCATATCCCCCCGTGGTATCCAGCGCATACACAGCCCCATACGCCCAATACCCCCCCCCCCCGGGGTATCCAGCGCATACCCTTGGCCCCATATGCCCAATACCCCCCCCCGGGGTATCCAGCGCATACACTGAGCCCCATATGCCCAATACCCCCCCCGGGGTATCCAGTGCATACACTGAGCCCCGTACGCCCAATACCGGCTCATCTGGCAATGGGTTTATACTTACAGGGAATGCAGTTTCTTTTTAATAAACCATCTCTGCCCCCTCGTATTACTGCAACTTCATTTCCTATATACTTCTCCCAGTCTTAAAGGGGAACTGCACCCAAAATGGTGTTTGCATCATAAAAATTAACTTTTGCTGGGATGTAGATAGAGATATTTTATTTAAAGGAACAGTAACACCAAGTGTATACACGAAATTACATTATAATGCACTGTTGCCCTGCACTGGTGCAACTGGGGCCACTCCACCCTAATCCCACCACCCGCCCGATATCCTCCCCTGAACGCATGTAAGTAAAACGAGTTAGGGGAGGACCCCGGCAGCCGGGGGAGTGGTTATAGGGATGGGGTCCAGTCCGACCCTGCCCCCAGTCCACACATTCCCCACCCCTGTAATGTCACTGCCCCCTCCCACAGGTTTCAGTTCAAAGATAAGTTGGCACCCTGGTCCCACCGCGTGTTTAGGTGATCATCCTGTACGTGGGGGTTTGGGGCCCATGGGTGCAGCCGGGCAGGTGGTGTAGCCCCGCAGCTGTGCTCCCACTATATATAGTTACCCCACTGCTTCTGACCAGGATGTTCATAGTATTTATAGGTTCTCACTGTGTTTGTGTGGGCTTTTTTCTCCATATGTTTTTCTTACTGCCCATAGTCTAAAAACAAATGGGATGTGGATTGTGAGAGAACTGTGCCGTATGTGCCTGTATCAACTTACAGTCAAAATAGGCCTTGCACGTTGCACATTGCCCCAAACAGCCTCCCACTGGCCAACTATAATGCACCCCTCTAGTGGCACGTATATCCGCCTCAGTGGCAAATAAAGGGGAAGTTGTGCTCACCACTAAATTGTAAAACATTAGGCGGGGGTGCAATGAGGCTGTGACCGCAAAATCCATATAGACAGCAACAAGAGTTCCTCTACACTCCCCCATTATCAGTATATATATGTATAGGACAATAAGACTTTCTGGCCAGTCCTACACTCACTCACCCCTGGTCTGGCCTGTCCTACACTCACTCACCCTCGGTCTGGCCTGTCCTACACTCACTCACCCCCAGACTGGCCTGTCCTACACTCACCCCCAGTCTGGCCAGTCCTACACTCACCCCCGGTCTGGCCTCTTCTACACTCACTCATCCCCGGTCTGGCCAGTCCTACACTCACTCATCCCCGGTCTGGCCTGTCCTACACTCACTCACCCCCGGTCTGGCCAGTCCTACACTCACTCACCCCCAGTCTGGCCAGTCCTACACTCACTCACCCCCGGTCTGGCCTGTCCTACACTCACTCACCCCCGGTCTGGCCTGTCCTACACTCACTCACCCCCGGTCTGGCCTGTCCTACACTCACTCACCCCCGGTCTGGCCTGTCCTACACTCACTTTAATCTGATTCATTAAGAAATCTACAGCTTCATTATACATTTAACCAATGGAATGAGTTTTACCTGCAACTAACTTGCTTTCAAGGTTAAAACCCCCAAATAGTTGCCCTTTTATTGGCTCCACTGGGATCACCTGACTATAGCTGGGAAGGGTGGGAGCTAAAACATTGAAGGGGGTGCAGGGCCCACTGGCGCTGCTGCCCCGGTCCAACCCTGATGCTGTGCGAGCAGAATATCTTTGCTTTTTTTTTTTTCCACAATATTTCTGTGCAGCTTCCCATGAATGTACAACTTCCGCATAGTTCCACTGAGCTATTCACCCTGTGCCTCTAGGGCATGTACTTCTTCTGCTCAGCGCTCTGGCGAGTACAGAGACATAGGGTGGGGCAGATTTGGCAACTGCTTTGAATGCCATTAGGTTAAATGCTAGCCTGAAAGGTAGCAGAATCCAGGGCAGAGACTGGCAGGTTGGCACGATGGCACTCCATGGTTACTAAAGTAATTTGGACCCTAGCAACCAGATAACTGTTATAATTCCAAACGGGAGAGCTGCTGAACAATTGCTGAAATAATTAAAAAACTACAAATAATACAAAATGAAGACCAATTGCAAATTGATATTACTCTCTACATCAGTGATCCCCAACCAGTGGCTCAGGGGTAACATGTTGCTCCCCAACCCCTTGGATGTTGCTCTCAGTGCCCCCAAGCCAGGTAGTTATTTTTGAATTCCTGACATGGGGGCAAGTTTGGTTGAATAAAAACAAGATTTCCTACCAAATAAAGCCCCTGTAAGCTGATAGGGTGCATAGAGGCTGCCTAATAGCCAATCACAGCCCTCATTTGGCTCCTCCATGAACTTTTATGGTGCTTGTGTTGCTCCCCAAGTCTTTTTACATTTGGCTGTGGCTCACGAGTAAGAAAGGTTGACAAAGGGGAAAAACCCCTTTAATAGTAACTAGTTCAAAGCCAAAACTGGAAGAGAGGGGCAGCACTTGGGAAGCGGAAGGGAGGCGTATAAGTCTGTTCAGCGACAGACTGGCCGTCAGTGTACCGGCAGGTAAGTTTCTTAGGAGCGCTCGGGGGTTGGAGGGTGTTGGGGGGCCTCTGCGGGGGGGGGGGTGGTGGTGGTGAATCCATTCGGGGTGCAGGGGCCCCTGAGGCAGAAGTCCTCAGTCTTGAGTCTGTTCATGATGGATTGGAGAGGGGTCGGTTTACACAGGGGTCGGTTTAGACAGGGGAAGGCCACAGAGCAGTGAGTTACTGAAGTCTAAACAAGATATGTGAGGGTGTGAATGGGAATTCTGTCTCTTGTGTGAGGAAGGGTCAAATGCGAGAAATGTTTTTGAGGTGAAAGTGACAGGATTCAGTGAGTGTTTGAATATGGGGATTGAATGAGAGGGTCAAATGTGACTCCTAGACTTACACACTCTGAACTCACAGAACTCGGGTTATATTATTATTTTCCACTCTAACCGTCATGTCAGGCAGGGAAGGTCGGAAGATGACCAGTTCAGTTTCGTCCATGTTGATTCTGAGGTAACGAGAGGACATGAATGCTGAAACTGCTGTGAGACCGTCGCTGACCCATTAGTTGTGTGAGGCCAATGTTATTTACAGGGAAAAAACATAAACTATATAACAGCCAGTGTTTTTTTCCAGAAAAGTAGGCAACCCTATTAGGAGCCCTAAGGCCCCTGCTGAGCTCCCATTACTTGCACCTCTGGTTCTGCTAAAATCCACCCCACACATATCCTCATCAATTTTCTACCTTATATTGAAAAACATTAATTTTATTAGCCATAAAATATTCTGCTACGGCCAGATATCTACTATTATATACAATAAAGAAAAGTTAGTAATCAGCGCAGCTTGCTGTTACCATGGCACCCAAGCCTGGCTGGTCACTGGGCAGACAGTGCGCTGAATAAAGTTTTCTAGTTTTGAAGTCCCAGCCCTGCCAAGGTCAAGATCACGTGTTAGAGCGCATGGGGCGGGGCCGGTAACCCTGGCGACAGAGACAGACAGGCCTAATCTCGCGAGATTCTAACTCTTATCTACTGCCGGGCCCTGACATATCGCGAGAGTTGGCTGAGACGTTCTACCTTCCGTCTTCTAGGTCAACATGTCGGAGAGTGAACTTGGCAGGAAGTGGGACCGGTGCCTGGCGGACTCAGCGGTGAAATTCGGTAATGTTAAACCGGGGGTTATTATGGGGTTGGGTAGGGGAGGGTTAGTTCTGTACTGTGTCCATGTTATACTCACAATATATACTCTGTATAGCGCTGTGTCCCCTATACTCACAATATATACTCTGTATAGCGCTGTGTCCCCTATACTCACAATATATACTCTGTATAGCGCTGTGTCCCTATACTCACAATATATACTCTGTATAGCGCTGTGTCCCTATACTCACAATATATACTCTGTATAGCGCTGTGTCCCTATACTCACAATATATACTCTGTATAGCGCTGTGTCCCCTATACTCACAATATATACTCTGTATAGCGCTGTGTCCCTATACTCACAATATATACTCTGTATAGCGCTGTGTCCCCTATACTCACAATATATACTCTGTATAGCACTGTGTCCCTATACTCACAATATATACTCTGTATAGCGCTGTGTCCCCTATACTCACAATATATACTCTGTATAGCGCTGTGTCCCCTATACTCACAATATATACTCTGTATACCACTGTGTCCCCTATACTCACAATATATACTCTGTATACCACTGTGTCCCCTATACTCACAATATATACTCTGTATACCACTGTGTCCCTATACTCACAATATATACTCTGTATAGCGCTGTGTCCCCTATACTCACAATATATACTCTGTATAGCGCTGTGTCCCCTATACTCACAATATATACTCTGTATAGCGCTGTCCCTATACTCACAATATATACTCTGTATAGCGCTGTGTCCCCTATACTCACAATATATACTCTGTATAGCGCTGTGTCCCCTATACTCACAATATATACTCTGTATAGCACTGTGTCCCTATACTCACAATATATACTCTGTATAGCACTGTGTCCCTATACTCACAATATATACTCTGTATAGCGCTGTGTCCCCTATACTCACAATATATACTCTGTATAGCGCTGTGTCCCCTATACTCACAATATATACTCTGTATACCACTGTGTCCCCTATACTCACAATATATACTCTGTATACCACTGTGTCCCTATACTCACAATATATACTCTGTATAGCGCTGTGTCCCCTATACTCACAATATATACTCTGTATAGCGCTGTGTCCCCTATACTCACAATATATACTCTGTATAGCGCTGTCCCTATACTCACAATATATACTCTGTATAGCGCTGTGTCCCTATACTCACAATATATACTCTGTATAGCGCTGTGTCCCCTATACTCACAATATATATCTGTATAGCGCTGTGGTCCCCTATACTCACAATATATTACTCTGTATAGCACTGTGTCCCCTATACTCACAATATATACTCTGTATAGCGCTGTGTCCCTATACTCACAATATATACTCTGTATAGCGCTGTGTCCCTATACTCACAATATATACTCTGTATAGCGCTGGTCCCTAACTCAATATTTAGCCTTCCTAACAATATATACTCTGTATAGCGCTGTGTCCCTATACTCACAATATATACTCTGTATAAGCGCTGTGTCCCCTATACTCACAATATATACTCTGTATAGCGCTGTGTCCCTATACTCACAATATATACTCTGTATAGCACTGTGTCCCCTATACTCACAATATATACTCTGTATAGCGCTGTGTCCCCTATACTCACAATATATACTCTGTATAGCACTGTGTCCCCTATACTCACAATATATACTCTGTATAGCGCTGTGTCCCCTATACTCACAATATATACTCTGTATAGCGCTGTGTCCCTATACTCACAATATATACTCTGTATAGCGCTGTGTCCTATACTCACAATATATACTCTGTATAGCGCTGTGTCCCCTATACTCACAATATATACTCTGTATAGCGCTGTGTCCCCTATACTCACATATATACTCTGTATAGCGCTGTGTCCCTATACTCACAATATATACTCTGTATAGCGCTGTGTCCCTATACTCACAATATATACTCTGTATAGCGCTGTCCCTATACTCACAAATATATACTCTGTATAGCGCTGTCCCTATACTCACAATATATACTCTGTATAGCCTGTGTGTCCCTATACTCACAATATATACTCTGTATAGCGCTGTGTCCCCTATACTCACAATATATACTCTGTATAGCGCTGTCCCTATACTCACAATATATACTCTGTATAGCGCTGTGTCCCTATACTCACAATATATACTCTGTATAGCACTGTGTCCCCTATACTCACAATATATACTCTGTATAGCGCTGTCCCTATACTCACAATATATACTCTGTATAGCACTGTGTCCCCTATACTCACAATATATACTCTGTATAGCACTGTGTCCCCTATACTCACAATATATACTCTGTATAGCGCTGTGTCCCCTATACTCACAATATATTCTCTGTATAGCGCTGTGTCCCCTATACTCACAATATATACTCTGTATAGCGCTGTGCCCCTATACTCACAATATATACTCTGTATAGCACTGTGCCCCCTATACCCAGATCTGTCTGTATATACCACTGTGCCCCTATACCCAGATCTGTCTGTATAGCACTGTGCCCCTATACCCAGATCTGTCTGTATAGCACTGTGCCCCTATACCCAGATCTGTCTGTATAGCACTGTGCCCCTATACCCAGATCTGTCTGTATAGCACTGTGCCCGTATACCCAGATCTGTCTGTATAGCACTGTGCCCGTATACCCAGATCTGTCTGTATATACCACTGTGCCCGTATACCCAGATCTGTCTGTATATACCACTGTGCCCGTATACCCAGATCTGTCTGTATATACCACTGTGCCCGTATACCCAGATCTGTCTGTATATACTACTGTGCCCGTATACCCAGATCTGTCTGTATAGCACTGTGCCCGTATACCCAGATCTGTCTGTATATACCACTGTGCCAGTATACCCAGATCTGTCTGTATAGCACTGTGCCCGTATACCCAGATCTGTCTGTATATACCACTGTGCCCGTATACCCAGATCTGTCTGTATATACCACTGTGCCCGTATACCCAGATCTGTCTGTATATACCACTGTGCCCGTATACCCAGATCTGTCTGTATATACCACTGTGCCAGTATACCCAGATCTGTCTGTATATACCACTGTGCCCGTATACCCAGATCTGTCTGTATATACCACTGTGCCCGTATACCCAGATCTGTCTGTATATACCACTGTGCCCGTATACCCAGATCTGTCTGTATATACCACTGTGCCCGTATACCCAGATCTGTCTGTATATACCACTGTGCCCGTATACCCAGATCTGTCTGTATATACCACTGTGCCAGTATACCCAGATCTGTCTGTATATACCACTGTGCCCGTATACCCAGATCTGTCTGTATATACCACTGTGCCCGTATACCCAGATCTGTCTGTATATACCACTGTGCCCGTATACCCAGATCTGTCTGTATATACCACTGTGCCCGTATACCCAGATCTGCCAGTGCTGCACAGTCCCGACTCTTAATTACCTCGTTAGGACTTTACAGCCATTAGGTGGTGTCCCTTGTTGACAATTGCAGAGTTTAATAAAATCTCTGAGCCCCAAAGCTTGGGCTGTTACTTGCCAACCGTGGTCTTTTGTAAGCAACTGAGTGAGGATGTGACAGTGATGCTGATTGGTGGATACAGGGCAGGGGAAGGCTATAAATAGATTGCCCCCCCCAAAATTTCCACTGTCCGTATCAGCACCAAGAATTGGCAGATAAGGGGGAGTGTGGGTGCCTGCCGGAAAGG
>NC_030683.2:129629759-129644759 GCF_000004195.4 Xenopus tropicalis | reverse complement strand
ATAAGGATATTAGCAGTCACTGAGGGGTTCTGTGCCCCCCATATAAAGGCACAAGGCTGCAGGCTGAGTTATACAGGGAACTCTGAGTATCACTCATGTATTATAAGGGATAATGTACCCCCTACTGTAAATGATAAGGATATTAGCAGTCACTGAGGGGTTCTGTGCCCCCCATATAAAGGCACAAGGCTGCAGGCTGAGTTATACAGGGAACTCTGAGTATCACTCATGTATTATAAGGGGTAATGTACCCCCTACTGTAAATGATAAGGATATTGGCAGTCATTGAGGGGTTCTGTGACCATAAAAAGCCCGCAGGAGGCAATAATACAAAATATATAAAATGGCTTTGTGCAACCTGAGCATATTTGGTGGATTTTACTAATTCCTTATGCCCCCATTGCTGAACCTAATGGGGTAAAAGTGCAACTTCCCCACAGCTTACAGACAGCATGCAGGAACTACATAACCCACAATGCAATGCAAGGATGTTCCTTTCCTTATTGACATCACGTGTGCAGCAGGGGATTGTGGGATTGGGAGGAGGCAGGCTAAGGACAGGCGACTACTGTTACATTTATTTTTCTTTGAGTCTCAGAGTTAGCCAGCCGGGTCAGCAGGGGTTTGGGTGCTGGGCCCCAATCATTCAGCCAATGGGAGCAGGTTACACTATGAATGCGCTGTCGGCAGACGCTCAAACAACCCGACAGGTTTAGGCTGCGCGGCTGTGATTAAGGGCCCTGTAGCGCGGAATGCGTTACGTTTTTTATGGACGCGTAAACATAAATATAGATTTTTTATTTTAACTAAACCTGTCAACGTTGGATTTTTGGAGTTCCTGCCCAATGACGTGTTTACAAAAGGAATTCAGGCAGGAGCGTAGGAGAATGATGATCAGCTTCAATATGTATTTTACACCCCCTATTTCCATGATTGGACAGTCCTGAATCTTGTACCCCCCCACAAGGGACCAGGATTACAAAGAAATGGGCAGGGTTTAGGCAGATAAAGGGGGCATGTCTGGTACCAGTGGGATGGAGGCAGGGTTGGACTGGGGAAGTCACCCCCAGGGCCCCCACACCCCCAGGTACACCCATCGCCCAACCACCGCCACCTCCCTGCCCCAGCGTGCATAGCTCATACTTACCTGGGTACGATAAGGGGAGGGAGGTCGGTGCTGATGCTTCCCAAGGGGTCAGTGGTGCCTATTAGAGCCCCACTAGGGGCCACTGGGTTGTTTTCTGGTGTCTGGCCGGTCCAGTCTGACCCAGGGGCTCCGCACCCCCCAAGGTGCCTCCTCCGGGTGCATCCCCTGCAGGGGCCCCCGCCACTGCGCACCTCTAACCCCCCCCCAGGGACCCCTGTCCTACGTCCTCCCCTGAGCGCGCATATGTGAAACGCGTCGGACACATTGCCTGCAGGGCACCCAGCCACCCCTCCCCCCCCAGGGGCCCCTGTCCGATGTCCTTCCCTGAAAACGCATATGTGAAACGCGTCAGGGGAGGACAATGGAGGCCAGAGGAAGCGGCAATAGGGTCGGACGCATCCCCCGCAGGGCACCCCGCTGCCGTGCACCCCTAGCACCCGCCCCAGGGGCCCCTGTCCGACGTCCTCCCCTGAGCGCGCATATGTGAAACGCGTGAGGGGAAGACATTGGAGGCCAGAGGAAGCGGCAATAGGGTCGGGTCTGGGCCGCTGGGGCCCACCGGGTATTTTCCCGGTGTCCCGGCGGCCTAGTCCGACCCTGTATATATATTTAGTCAGAGTTATGAAGTAACCCCATGTCATTAGGGGGGTACTGGCCCACTCCAGGTATTTGTGAGACCTTATTTCATGTTTCTATTGAGAGGAATGAGACCTGGGGAATCATTATTCCCCCCCCCCATGGGATGGGGTTAGTGGGCACCTCCGGTACAGACGTGCAGGGAATACCAAACCCCCTTGCAGAAGGGAGAACCCATTTCCCCTGTGCGGAGGGGGGAATGCTGCATGTTGGGCACGTGCCAGGCTGGGCGGTCACAGCGGCTGCTAATCCGCATGCAGCAAAGCTGTTTATTCCGAGCGGCCGCTCTCTATCTGCACAGCGCAATAAATAATAGAGAGGGGCAGCTCGGATGTGAGCGCGGCACAAAGCCTGTATAATGAGGCCTCGGCTGGTAACTCCCTGCCAGTCACGCCATCAATTATACATGTATCCCCCATTCACGCCAAGGTGAGGGAATGCTCTCTCTGCCGCCGAGACCTGCGGGCGAATCCAATTTCACACGAGATTCTTGCTCACTCTGAGTAAGCGAAACGCCAAAAGGCTTCCGGTCGCCCCTTCCTTCATAACGGAATCGGCCGAATACCGAACCAAATCCGAATTCTAATTTACTAATTAGGACACCGAAGGGTTATGTGATTTATGTGACGAAAAGTCACATGATTTTAAAGAGTCGGATTCGGTTCGGCCAGGAGCGTGGATTTGGCCGAATCCCCAACTGAATCCTGGATTTGGTGCATCCCAGATGTGTTAAATAACTATTATGCCCGAAGCCTGTGGGCACTGAAGGGTTAAAATGGATCTTACCTTGCAGTGGAGCATCTCATAGCGATTAACTGGACTTTCCCTAGCAACTAGCACTTTTGAAGGTTGCCAGGGTCACCATTCCTAGCAACCATGCTGGGATTACTCCTAGCAAACGGGAAAAACGCTAATGTTACCCAGCCGTAGCCAAGAAAGAGCACTTTTATAGGTTGGTTATGAATCCTAGCAACAAAGGAGTATGTTCACTGGTTGTCAGGATAACCAATCCTAGCAACCAGGGGACTAATTTAAAGGGGAACTAACCACCATTCCATTTTAATTGTTAGCTCCAGTGCACAGTAGTCCCCCCTGCCCCATCCCTAAACGAATCACCTATACTGTCTCTATTTCCAGCACATTATCGGGTTCTGCTACTTCATCTAATTAATAATTTATTGCAAATTGTTAATTACAAGTTCCCAGCCTACAGCATTGAGATCCATTCGGAGCAGCAAGAACCTGGGGCCCAAATGTGATCCAGAATAAGTGAGAGGAATTATCTAAAGATAATCTAGCGGTAATTCTGCATCTGATCCTAAGCTATCTTAATTAGAGTATTTTATTGGAATAAAGGCTTAATTCCAGAACTTAATCTTAATCTAAGAGTTAATGTATATGATCTGGGAATAATCTAGGGGTTAATTCTAATATCTGATGCTGCTGTAAATACAGGATCTCCCAGCCAGACATCTGATACCCATCTAGGGTTAAACTCAATGTAGGATCCTAATCTAGGATTGGATTCATTCCAGCACCTAATCTAACGTTCCATTCCATTCTAATCCAACATCTATATCCCATGACATAATAAATGTGTGTAAATTTTCCTAAAGCCTGTCTGGCGTGCAACACACTCAGCGAGGGGGGGCGGTATTTACATCTGGGGAAGCTACGGGCATTACATACATAGAGATTTGCAGCAGAGACTCCCAAGGAGAAATGTCAGGAATAGCCTAGTCTGTGTACTGAGTCAGAATCTGAGTCTGAGTCTCCATCAGGTGTAAATGCTGTTTCACCATCAGCATAGGAAGGGGTTCCTTACTGTAAGGGCAGTCAGGTTATGGGATTCCCTACCAAGAGAGGGGGAATGAGTGATTCATTGGGGGTGGGGAGGAAAGGGGATCTCACCATCAGCATAGGAAGGGGTTCCTTACTGTAAGGGCAGTCAGGTTATGGGATTCCCTACCAAGAGAGGGGGAATGAGTGATTCATTGGGGGTGGGGAGGAAAGGAAATCTCACCATCAGCATAGGAAGGGGTTCCTTACTGTAAGGGCAGTCAGGTTATGGGATTCCCTACCAAGAGAGGGGGAATGAGTGATTCATTGGGGGTGGGGAGGAAAGGGGATCTCACCATCAGCATAGGAAGGGGTTCCTTACTGTAAGGGCAGTCAGGTTATGGGATTCCCTACCAAGAGAGGGGGAATGAGTGATTCATTGGGGGTGGGGAGGAAAGGAAATCTCACCATCAGCATAGGAAGGGGTTCCTTACTGTAAGGGCAGTCAGGTTATGGGATTCCCTACCAAGAGAGGGGGAATGAGTGAGACATTGGGGGTGGGGAGGAAAGGAGATCTCACCTTCAGCATAGGAAGGGGTTCCTTACTGTAAGGGCAGTCAGGTTATGGGATTCCCTACCAAGAGAGGGGGAATGAGTGATTCATTGGGGTTGGGGAGGAAAGGGGATCTCACCATCAGCATAGGAAGGGGTTCCTTACTGTAAGGGCAGTCAGGTGATGGGATTCCCTACCAAGAGAGGGGGAATGAGTGATTCATTGGGGGTGGGGAGGAAAGGGGATCTCACCATCAGCATATGAAGGGGTTCCTTACTGTACAGGCAGTCAGGTTGTGGGATTCCCTACCCAGAGAGGGGGAATGAGTGATTCATTGGGGGTGGGGAGGAAAGGAGATCTCACCATCAGCATAGGAAGGGGTTCCTTACTGTAAGGGCAGTCAGGTGATGGGATTCCCTACCAAGAGAGGGGGAATGAGTGATTCATTGGGGGTGGGGAGGAAAGGGGATCTCACCATCAGCATAGGAAGGGGGTCTTTACTGTAAGGGCAGTCAGGTTATGGGATTCCCTACCAAGAGAGGGGTAATGAGTGATTCATTGGGGGTGGGGAGGAAAGGAGATCTCACCATCAGCATAGGAAGGGGTTCCTTACTGTAAGGGCAGTCAGGTGATGGGATTCCCTACCAAGAGAGGGGTAATGAGTGATACATTGGGGGTGGGGAGGAAAGGGGATCTCACCATCAGCATATGAAGGGGTTCCTTACTGTACAGGCAGTCAGGTTGTGGGATTCCCTACCAAGAGAGGGGGAATGGCTGGTAAGTAATGGGGTAAATCCCACAAATGCACGTTGGTAAAACCAGTGCTAAATAGTCCCGGTGGCTGATATTTGTAGTTTAACAACACCCGGAAGGTACAGGCTGTGGGATTTCCATACCAGACCCTTTCCTAATGGGACACCACTGCCTCCCAGGTTGGGGGAAATCTTACAGCTAAAAGCCCCCCCCATTCACAACTCAGCGCTTACGCCAGCACCGTGACGTCTGTCTTCCGACTGCCAGAACCTTTGTCCTCCCAGAATAAATATTATATTATAATAATAATAATCATAAAAGTGAGAAAAACCAGATTCTGCTGATTAATCACCTCCTGTTTCCTCCGACAGCTCCGACTTCCTACAAATGCACCGGCTGTTTATAGGGAAAGGGGCAATTAAACCCCTCCATTTGGGAATCTGTCCCCCCCCCCCCCCCCCCCCCGCAGCCCCCACAGCCCTGTGCGACTGATACTGCATAGGAGCTTCCTCTCTATCTAAAGGGAAACTTAAACCAAACACTGTGTATTGTCTGATCACTCAACTCCCCAATACCTATTCATTCCTCATTCTCACTGGGTTTATAGTTATGTGTAACTGTCACTGTGTCTGTCCCTTTCCCTTCCCTGCACTGCTGGTTCTGACTCCTGATACAACTCCCCAATACCCATTCATTCCTCATTCTCACTGGGTTTATAGTTATGTGTAACTGTCACTGTGTCTGTCCCTTTCCCTTCCCTGCACTGCTGGTTCTGACTCCTGATACAACTCCCCAATACCCATTCATTCCTCATTCTCACTGGGTTTATAGTTATGTGTAACTGTCACTGTGTCTGTCCCTTTCCCTTCTCTGCACTGCTGGTTCTGACTCCTGATACAACTCCCCAATATCCCCATTCATTCCTCATTCTCACTGGGTTTATAGTTATGTGTAACTGTCACTGTGTCTGTCCCTTTCCCTTCCCTGCACTGCTGGTTCTGACTCCTGATACAACTCCCCAATACCCATTCATCCCTCATTCTCACTGGGTTTATAGTTATGTGTAACTGTCACTGTGTCTGTCCCTTTCCCTTCCCTGCACTGCTGGTTCTGACTCCTGATACAACTCCCCAATATCCATTCATTCCTCATTCTCACTGGGTTTATAGTTATGTGTAACTGTCACTGTGTCTGTCCCTTTCCCTTCCCTGCACTGCTGGTTCTGACTCCTGATACAACTCCCCAATATCCATTCATTCCTCATTCTCACTGGGTTTATAGTTATGTGTAACTGTCACTGTGCCTGTCCCTTTCCCTTCCCTGCACTGCTGGTTCTGACTCCTGATACAACTCCCCAATATCCATTCATTCCTCATTCTCACTGGGTTTATAGTTATGTGTAACTGTCACTGTGTCTGTCCCTTTCCCTTCCCTGCACTGCTGGTTCTGACTCCTGATACAACTCCCCAATATCCATTCATTCCTCATTCTCACTGGGTTTATAGTTATGTGTAACTGTCACTGTGTCTGTCCCTTTCCCTTCCCTGCACTGCTGGTTCTGACTCCTGATACAACTCCCCAATATCCATTCTCTTTCCATTGCTCCTGGGAATAAATCACACACAGCGAGACCCAGAACGTAACAGTATCAACAATTTATTGCAATAAAAACAGCAATTATATGATTATTATTATTAGTATTAAATCAAGTGCCTCATTCCCCACCGATACAGTCACATAGTTTAACCCTTTCAGCGGCAGAGGGACTCTGGGGGGGGGAGACAGCTCTGCCGCTGGGTAATAAGAACAGAAGTGAATGACAGACGGTTGGGTGGGAACATAACGGGGCCCCATTCTACGCAGCCCCACCCCTGCTCTCGCCCCAAATACCCCGCCCTATCGGGACGCAGCTCCTGTTTGTCGGAAGAGGTGGAGGGTTTAGCACCACAGTCTCTGAGATCAGAAATACGTCCAAAAATAAAGGGAATAAAATGCCAACCCTTTGCGTCACCTTGTGCAATGTCTGGAGCTGCGCCCAATAGTCTCGCTGCATTGTATCGGGGCGGGACTCTTTCCCCGGTGCATCTGGCGCACTCATGGAGAGGGGTGTGGCTAAGAGTGCCAGATGCTTCACATGAACCCACCCACCTTTTATATCTTTAGTTTTGCAGAACATCAGACAGGTCCCTAGAAACCGCCGAGGCCTATTGACTAAGGGTGCCGCCGTGCCGTATGGGCGGCCATTTTCATAATAACATAATGACAATTGCCCCCTTAGTGAATGAGCCCCACGGAGCTAGGCTGTAGCTCATATTCTCCAAACCAAAGGGGGAGACACTGGAATGGACACAGGGTGCAAAGATGGAGGCACAGAGACACACAAACAGGACAACTGCCACCCTCCAGCTGTCGGCTTTTATGATACTATCGGCCGTCCAGATACTCATCCTCCATATTGGAAATCCATCGCTTCACTACATTTCCCAGAAATCTCAGCAAGCCAAAGGAAGAGCAGATTTGGTCGAGGAGCTTGCAATTCTGGACACATCGGTACCCAACCGCTTAGTTTCGTTCACTGGACAACAACTGCCAACATTTATCACTTATAATAGACTAAAGCATGCTGGGAGTTGTAGTCCAGGAACACCTTAGCGCCACCATGAATAAAAGGAATAACAGAAGACGAGACATGAGTCTGGGGGGGCGGGGGGTCGCCACTTCACCCCCATTTAACCCACGCCCTGTATGGCTAATTAGCGGCACTGCTGAGTGGTTTATGTGCTGCTATTGAATCGATTCTCAGCCAATCAGCACGCGGGAGGTGGCGACTCTGGCCAAACCCTATGGAGACAATGGGGGTCATTTATCAACACTGGGCAAATTTGCCCATGGGCAGTAACCTATGGCAACCAATCAAATTGTTGCATTCATTGTTCTACATGCAGCTGGCTGAAAGAAGGCAATCACTGATTGGTTGCTATGGGTTACCGCCCATGGGCCAATTTGCCCAGTGTTAATAAATGAGCCCCAATGAGTGAATATTGGGAATCCTATAGCCCAGGGCACATAAAGGCCGATATTGACATCAATGAAGGACAGGAATAACGTCCGTAGTCAGAAACGCTTTCGCCTCAGTAGTCGCTATACACTTAGAAAATAGTATATCACAAACACATTCAGATTGCAATAACACTGCTTATTGGGATGTGACACCAAAGAAACATACCCCGCCTCCAAAGAAACCCCCTGACCCTTAGGGACCCCCCGGGCAATCTGTATCCCCTGTAAACAGGTGGGGCTCATTCTCACAATATGAGGGCAAGTGGGAGCTGCCATAGAGCTAAATTGCGCAGAACCCCCAACCACCACCATTGTGACCCCTGTCTGGGACCCCACTTATACCTGCCCTAAGGTCCTGTAACCATTGGTTACACCTTGCACTCAATAACCATGTGGCCCCATAATACTAAGTTAGCAGATCCCACCCCCCCAGCAGGGCCCTAATTATTTGCCCACTGGGCACTTGGCCCCCCTGGGTGGTTGCTAGCGAGTAATATAGGGCCCTAATGATCTGCCCTGGCCACTCCCCAATTATGTATAAACCCCACCTACGAGCCACCCAACCACGCCCACTCCCCCACAAGCCCTGCCGCTTTTCCAGCCTGCCAATCCACCTCAGTCCCCCCCTATACTTACCTATACACTTATAAGGGAAATAATAAGGTTGCCTTGGCCTTTTTTAACCCTTACTGGCTCACCCATTTACATGTTTGGCAATTCTGCCTATAGGGACTGCTCTACTCTCGCACCAGGATTGGCCAAGTTCATGGCCGCACCCCAAAGGTCCCTTTAGGCAAGAACATTAGTACGTGGCTTTTCATTGGGTGAGCAAAAACAATGTAAAAAATCTTCTTACTGCGCCTAACGGGAAGGGACTGCGTTATTTACATGCGTCGGGCCAGACGGGGCTGCAGTGCATCTGTAAGCGTAGCGCCCTCTGGTCTAACAAGGGGTTAAATTTTTTTCCCACTATACAGTGAAATAAATAAAAAGAAGAACAAAGCCCTGAGCCCACGTGAGATGGGAAATATTCAGCCCCACAAAGGAATTCCCTCTTGGAACCGGGATCACCACGTGTGAATACGGACCGGTCTCCCTGACCCTATCACTGCAGTCACTGGAATAGGAATTTTATTTTGCCATGAAATTTAAATTTGACTCCAATTTAACCCCAAATTGCTCTTGACTCCACTTCTGATCTCTCTCTATATATGTACATTATATCTATACTCTCAGGGACACGGCAGAGCCAAGGGGGGGTACCACTGCCCCAGAAGAGAATTTTCCTAAGAACCAATCAGAGGCTAGAACTCAGTGGAACGCAGGAGTAAATGTAACGCAGCTGTGCCTGTGACCTTCCCATCAGCCTTGGGGAGAGCTCTGCCGCCTCTGCCTTTCCTTCCAAGAGGGAAATCACTAAATATTTACAATGATCAATAATTACACTGACCCCCGAAGGTCAGAAATGGCACTGATAAATAAACTAGCAAATTGCCCGACCAGAAGGAAATCCTGGGGCTGGGCCTGTAACCCCCTGTACTGCACAGCAAAGGATCCTGGGACTGGGATCTCAACCCCCTGTACAGTACAGAAAGGAATCCTGGGACTGGGCTCTCAACCCCCTGTACAGTACAGCAAAGGATCCTGGGACTGGGCTCTCAACCCCCTGTACAGTACAGCAAAGGATCCTGGGACTGGGCTCTTAACCCCCTGTACAGTACAGAAAGGAATCCTGGGACTGGGCTCTTAACCCCCTATACAGTACAGCAAAGGATCCTGGGACTGGGCTCTTAACCCCCTGTACAGTACAGCAAAGGATCCTGGGACTGGGATCTCAACCCCCTGTACAGTACAGAAAGGAATCCTGGGACTGGGCTCTCAACCCCCTGTACAGTACAGCAAAGGATCCTGGGACTGGGCTCTTAACCCCCTCTGTACAGTACAGAAAGGGATCCTCGGGCTGGGCTTGTAACCCCCTGTACAGTACAGCAAAGGATCCTGGGACTGGGCTCTTAACCCCTTGTATAGTACAGAAAGGGATCCTGGGACTGGGCCCCCTGTACAGTACAGCAAAGGATCCTGGGACTGGGCCATAACCCCCTGTACAGTACAGAAAGGAATCCTGGGATTGGGTTTGTAACCCCCTGTACAGTACAGAAAGGATCCTGGGACTGGGCTCTTAACCCCCTGTACAGTACAGAAAGGATCCTGGGACTGGGCTTGTAACCCCCTGTACAGTACAGAAAGGGATCCTGGGACTTGGCTCATAACCCCCTGTACAGTACAGAAAGGGATCCTGGGACTGGGCTTGTAACCCCCTGTACAGTACAGATAAGGATCTGGGGACTGGGCTCATAACACCAAGTGATCCTGGGACTGGGCTTGTAACCCCCTGTACAGTACAGATAAGGATCTGGGGACTGGGCTCATAACACCAAGTGATTCTGGGACTGGGCTTGTAACCCCCTGTACAGTACAGACAAGGATCCTGGGACTGGGCTCATAACACCAAGGGATTCTGGGATTGGGATTGTACCCCTTTTTACAGCAAGGAATTCTGGGACTGAGTTTTTTTAAAAAAAATAAAGACCAGATAATGTTCAGGACCCAGAATGCCATGGGGCAGATAATAAACAGTAACTGTAAGGGATCCATCATGGAACAGCGGATATAGCAATTTGTCACCCTATGTAGGGAAGGAACTGTCACCTTAAATGCCAGATCTTTAGTGCCAGTATGACAGATAGTCCGTGGCTGCAAGGACTCTTCCTTTTGGCCAATGACCAGGCTGCGGAACATTCCAGAGACTTAGCATACAGCAGGGAGGTTCTGGAACGCTGCAGCCATTACGTCTGATTGTATCACTGTGTCCCATCTATTGGGGTGTCACCCCCCCATAAGTGCCCCGTGCTGCATGGCTAATAATTAGCAAGTCATTAGGCACAGGAATGGAATCAAAGGGGCAGCAAGGCAACTGCAGCTGAACCTGGGGGCCACAGCTATGACTCATGGGGGCTGCCCTAGCCCAGCATCGAAAGGGTTAAGGACAAACCAAAGGACCCCCCCGCCCACCTATCACCAAATAAATGGCATGAAATCCCTTTGCTTAAATACAAATGATAGTTTCTCTTTCCTTTAAAATCCTTTAGAAAACTCCATGTTGCCCCGCCCACTCCATGTTGCCCCGCCCCCTCCCCAAACACACCCCGCCCCCCTCCCACGTACACGCAGTATTGCACGGCTAAAAATGATTCTATCCGTCGGAGAACATGTCAAAACGATCTCAGCATGCAAAGGTGCACAGATAGGAATATATATATATATATTTATAGAGCAATATATTTATAGAATTGGGGGGGGGGAGTTTTTTTTGCAAGTTTAAATCATGTAAACAATTTAGGGAGCAGAGTCCGGGGCCCCCCCGAGGGCCCCCCCCCAGCTCCTCTGCCCCCCACCAGGAATTCACGTAATGTCCAAAAAACAGCAGTTTCCAACAATCTCGTTAAAAATGAACTGAGCTGCCGCAACTTTTTTTTTTTTTTTTTTTCTAATAAACAACCCCCTCCCACCCCCCTCTTGGTGGGTCGGTCTTCAAATCCTTCCAGCACCAGAGGGGTTAAACAGCAGCTAATGTTAACGCCCCACCCTGACACGGGCTGTTGAGTATCACCGTATGGCAACTCCCGCACCACAGCTTTGTGTATAAGGTTTACTTCCCCTTTAATTTTTTACAAAAGCTTTTTTTGTAAAGGGGAAATAAACCTTATTTACAAGTAAAACATATATTCAGTTTCCCCTACGTTTATACACAAAAGCGGGAATACTGCTGGCCTTGGCCTGATTTTCCCGACCAATAGGAACGCTGTTGCTACCGGCCAATGACGTACAGCTCAGCCAAGGCAAGCAATATGGCAGCTCCCTTTCATGTATAAGGAACAGTCTTCCTGTTGAACACATCCCACCCTTGGTGCCTATGGACACTCCCAGCATTCCCACTTCCCAAGCGGCATAACGGATAAGGGTATCCATTCGGTATGTTCCAAAGCCGCGGTACTGGGGGGGGGGGGGGTGTAAATCCGCCAATGGGAATGAAGTATCTGCCAATGTTTAACCTCAGGGGAGGAGTCAGTTGCACTGCTACAATTGCTGGGCTACAACTCCCTGCCTGCTGAGGTGCAGAGGGGGCTGATGGGAGATGTAGTTCTGCAGAGGGCACAATGACAAAGCAGCTGCTGGGGACTGGGGGGGAACAGGTTCTGTGCCAAACTGATCCTGGGGGGTGGGAATAGTGGGGGGGGGGTCCCTAAAAAGTGGGGCCCAGCGAATTCTAGTTATGCCACTGGCTGAAACTACATCTCCCAGCGTCTTCCGATCCCTTTCTTTGGCTTATATCCTAAAGCGCCGCAGCACGGCCGTCTGATCTGCGCAAAATCCTATTGGCTGATTTGTCCCTCACCCAGAATAATGGAATCCCCCCTCATGCTTTTAATAATACCCCCCCACCCCCGGCTGTCCGACACACCGTGAATCCCCTCGCCGGTACAATTCCCTCTCTCCGGGTCAGCGGAACGGTCACGGAGGGTCTCGGAGCAATGGAACCAAAATCTCGGTGGCTGCCGCTGCACGGTCTCTGGGTTTTGGTTTCCGTCTGCTGATTGGTCTGTTATTTTTTTCCCATTTTATGTAGTTTTTGTCTGTTATTCATCCCAGTCGGACACGGGGGGCCCAGCAAATCCACGGGGGGCCCAGCAAATCCCCCCCCCGAATCTCATTCAGCTTCCCGGCAGCTGAAGCCATTCCTCTCTCTCTCTTTCCCTTTCATGTTCGGTCGGTGAGAAGGTCGGCGAAGGGTTTAAACAGCGGGAGGGGCCTTTTCCGGGAGCGTGAGAACCGCGTCGATCCCTTCGTCTTCAATCACTACTGCAACGGCAAAGAGAGCGCAGTCACATTTCTATCAAATAAAAGGGCGAGTTTCCCCTTTAAATGTAACTTGTTCATATTAATAATTCACCCACCCTCCTATATGAAATATAATCATCTAAGTTGGTAGCCCTCACTTGCCCCCCCCCCAGACACAAACCAGTGGGGGACCCTTCTCCCTAATGATGCCCCCCTGCTCTGAAATGGTAGAGTCCATTATAAGACACTGCAACACTGTAGGAAGATTCCATCAGCCTATGGAATAAGGGGTGCACTGTGGGTTCTACCTACTGACACAATGTAGCAGGGTAACTCCCCCCCCCAGGTCTGTACTCAGGAGTCAGAACCAGTGCAGAGAGTATGACCCTGCTCTTGCTGCAATGCCAATAGTAAAGGCAAAATAAGATAAAATAAAAGCCGCCATCTGCCCCCACAGATATTCCTGCCATATTTCTGGCTATTACCTAATAGACTTTTGGCTGTACCCCCAGCTGCCGCCCACCCCCCGGCTGTTTCCCGCAGACAAACACGGAGCGATTATTTCGGAACATGCAAATGGCGTGCAACGCGGCGGGGGGGGGGGGGGGCGGAATCGATCCCTGGCACCGATCCAGGGGGCATGCAAAGGGTTAATACCCCAAATGTGCAAAAGGCAGAGTGATTCCTGGGATATTCTATCTGAATGCAAGTATCCCCTGAGCCCCCCGTCCTTATGGAATTTCCCCCCGTTCCACCTCCGCGCCAGCAACGTCCAATGGCAGAGGGGGGGGGGCTCATTCCATTGCAACAAGTGGGGCCCATATGACTGGCACTCGCTATAAATATCCCCAGAACCGACTGCCACCGGGTAGGTAAACTGCCAGTGCAGGTAGGTGGGGGAATGGCCTGTGCCAGTGCAGGTAGGTAGGTGGGGGAATGGCCAGTGCAGGTAGGGGGGTGGGGGAATGGCCAGTGCAGGTAGGGGGGTGACTAGTTGCACTCACCTCTCTTGCTGCGGCCGATCTGCCCCAGTTTGGGGGGTCTCTTGCCGCCCCCCTGGCCGGAGCTGCCATAGAAGTTGCCGGTGTCCTGCAGGCGGCAGGTGAGGGGGATTTGCCCCGCCATGTCCCCCCCTCCGTCCGCATAGTGGCCCCGCTGTTCCGCTTCGCTGAAGGGCAGCACCTCGGACATGCTGAGCCGGGGCGGGGGGAGCTCCGAGGAACCGATCGCAGCCCACTCCGGAGGGACCTGCTCACTCACCGGGCGGCGGCACCGGGTCACATCCTCCGGCTGGGCTAGCGGGACCTGCGGGCACACACAGCGTTACCGGGGGGCACACACAGCGTTACCGGGGGGCGCACACAGCGTTACCGGGGGGCGCACACAGCGTTACCGGGGGGCACACACAGCGTTACCGGGGGGGGGCACACAGCGTTACGGGGGGGGGGGGGGCGCACACAGCGTTACCGGGGGGCGCACACAGCGTTACCGGGGGGCGCACACAGCGTTACCGGGGGGCACACAGCGTTACCGGGGGCGCACACAGCGTTACCGGGGGCACACACAGCGTTACCGGGGGGCACACACAGCGTTACCGGGGGGGGGCACACAGCGTTACCGGGGGGCACACACAGCGTTACCGGGGGGCACACACAGCGTTACCGGGGGGGGGGCACACAGCGTTACCGGGGGGGGCACACACAGCGTTACCGGGGGGGGGGGCACACAGCGTTACCGGGGGGGGGGGCACACACAGCGTTACCGGGGGGCAGAATCCTCGGGGGGCTGGGAATTTACCCTTGGGGGGGGGGGCCTCCTGCTGCTACTGGGAGAATCTAAGGGGGGGGTTGTTGACAAAAGGGGAGACAGAAGCAGAGAATGGGGGGGGGGTTATACCAACAACTCGGAGCTACAAGTGTGGGGGACCTGCTGCTGTAGGGGAGTAACTGGGGGCAGGAGGGAAAGGGATTGGGGTTGTACCACTCTGGGTACGGGGGGGGGGGAGTCGGGGGCAGGGGGGGGGGAGGGAACCCCCTCTATCGGCGGGGAGAGTCCGGGGAAGAAAACATGGTTTCGGTGGGAGGGAAGGGTCTTGGGGGTGAGACTGGGGATGAAGTACAGGGTGCAGTACTGGGGGAGGGGTGAGAAGAAAAGACAGGAAGACAGGATTGAT